>NC_092364.1:5764960-5918142 GCF_030848805.1 Temnothorax longispinosus | reverse complement strand
GTTTTCAGACTTTAGCTAAAATAAAATGGATTGAATGGTTCAAAGAGAAAAAAAGAGAAACGTACCCTCTCTCAAATGTAAAGTCGGTTTGGGAGAAAAAAGCCACCCAATTGGCAGAGAAGTGGCAGAGTGTGTCCACTTCTACAGATGATAAAGATGAACCCCAACTTATAGAAAACTTAGAAGATTGGGAAAAAATAATTTTTCTAAGAATGTTAAAGTTTGATTACACAAAATTAAACATAACAAAATTAAGAAGACTTGAAGAACAATATAATTTTGAACGAGAAGCAACGATGATAGATATAAGGTAAATATGCATATCTTCATTCAGTTGAAGTATTTCTTTAATTCTTAATCTCTTAATCTCTTTATTTCAATTAACCAATTTTTTATAATAATATTTAAAAAATGTTGAAAGATAAATATCATGCAAAAAGAATGGTTTTGATATCTGTTTCACCTTGCCCAATAAAATTTCGTAAAAATGCCTCTTTTTTGACCCATCAAGAATGGATCCTTAAGCGGCGCTACATTCTGTTGTTTCTTCGATCTAATGTATAAAATGAGTCTTCCCAAGAGGGGCGATAGCACTGATTTTCAATCATAGTAATTACGACAATATTTTGGGTCTTTTACCTCGCTCTGGTACTGATAAAGATTGCGAGGATTTAAAAAAAACTTTAGAAAAGCTTGGATTTGAAGTGAGGCCTTTCGATAATTTTACCCACAAAAAAATAAACCAAGAATTACAAAGAGCTGCCGAAATCGACCATACAGATAGCGATTGTATTTTAATAACCATTCTAACTCATGATTCAGAAGGTCGACTGTGGGCTTATGATACAAGTTATGAAGCTAATTGTATTTGGTATCACTTTACGGCCGAAAAATGCCAAAGCCTGGCAGGAAAGCCAAAATTATTTATTATTCAAGCATGCCAAAGAAATAAATCTGACCCCGGTTGTGACGTGGATATAGAAATGGATGGGTTAGATACAATTTCCGCACCAACACTTCGTATACCAATTCATGTGGATTTTTTAATAGTTTTCGCAAGCACTCCAGGTTTTGCTTCCCACAGGAATAATACAGATTATGTTCTTCAGGTGTTTTCAGGTACACGCCACTGCGGGTCCAGTAAAGCTATCGAGAATATCGAGATGTATCGAATCGAATCGAATCGCGCGAGGCGATTATCGATCGAGGGACCAAGTTTGAAGAATTTTCGGTGTTGTCATACTTGCAATTACTTGTCATCGAAAGGTTTGACGGTGACGGTGCGTCTTATAAGATTAAATCGTTCAACCGCTTGGTGTGACGATGTCCAAAGACTTCTGCAGGTGCAAAGGGATCTGCACAATTAAATGGGCATGCAAGTGCTTAACTATTACCCACATAGCACAAAACTCAACAAATACCTTTCAGAAACCTTCGCAAAGCGTTACAAAAAAATCTCATAAATGTCTCATATACGTCTCGGATACGTGAAAATGTCCGCTCTTTTGTCACAAAGACATTTATGAAAGGTTGCACATACATCTCCTAGAGATTTTGCAACCATCTCTGAGATGTTTTGCAAAACGTTTCGAGTACGTTGTATAGAGGTATCTAGAAATTATTACATGCGCTCAAATAAAATAATTAAAACCGTCAGCTAAATACAGGGTATCTATAAGTGATCGGGTATTTGCAATCACGTAATTGATCCTGCTTAGGTAATCCAATATGGTGGCTTTGGCACGCTTTTTTACAAATAGCTATATTGTGCAGAAGTTTTGTGTCTTATCCTAGGATTATTCTGGATTCATTCCTTTGCTCTTAATCCTACGATAAGACACAAACTTCCGCACAATATAGTCATTTGTAAAAAATTAAGCGTGCAAAACCACCATATTAGATTGCCTAAGCAGGACCAATCACAGGCTACTGTGAATATCCGGTCTCTTAAATATACCCTGGATAAATAGGAAAAAGCTATGGCAAACCACAAAATAAATTGTATTTGATCGCGTAGTTTGTTTATATATTTATTTACAATCTTAATTATTCTCTAACGTTCTGCCTCATATAGATTTATATTAACTTTCAATTTTATTAATTGTATTTTATGTATATTTTTGATTGATATTTATAGTCCCGACTGAAAAATCACTGATCATGTTAACAAAAAATAGTTTTATCATACTTATAATTTTGTATTTGAGAAAATTATAAGATTATTTTTAAAAAATATGAAATTTTGTATTTGAGAAAATTATAAGATTATTTTTAAAAAATATGAAAAAATATATCAATTAAATATTTAATATTAATTCTTTTCTTTGCACCGCTTTATTTTATAATTAAGTATATAAAATAATTGCAACAAAGACGAAATATTATCAAAAAGGGTAATTTTATTTTAAGATCATAAGTATAAACCATTATTAAGTATATAATTTTCTATAATATAATTAAGTATATAATTTTATATACTAAATTAAATAAAAAAAAAAAAAAAAAAAAAAACAATTTTGTAATGTAAAAATATTTAATATAATTACCATTGCACATGGAATATTATAAGTAAACAAAAAACACAAATATTAAGAAATAAAAAAATATTACCAAATAAGAACGTTAAAAATAAAATATTTCTTAAAGCACACAGGACAAAAACGTTCTTGAAACTCTGTATCAAAATGACAATTTTAAATTAGCTCTCGCTCTCATCAGATGTATTTTCTTCCTCGTCATCCATGTCTTCAGTAAAAAATTCTTTCTCGGATTTCTTAGACCTAGAAAAGAATAAGCTGTTAAATGCATTTATTTAAATTTAATTTGAAATTAAATACCTTCTAGTCATCAATATATAATAAACACTTACGTAGCTCGCGATATTCTGAGCTTAGCATTTATTAACCATCTTGAAATTATTGGTTTTATTCCATTTAGATCTTGACTGGGCCAACGACGCCTAACTGCTTCTAAAATATATATGACATTTTACATAGTACTCACAATAAGTAGAATGTGTATGGATAAACACATTACAAATATTTAGAAAAACTAACTTGTAATTTCTTTCAGTATATGTAGATTACGAAAACATTCCTTTTTTCGACCATCCCAACTGAACTGAACAGCCACACTGTCTGCCAAAATTTCTTTAAGTATATTTGTGATCATTTCTTTGAAGTCTCTTCCCCCAATCGACAGAAAGTAATTTATTAACTGTAAAAAATATATTATTTAAATAAGTATCTTGCAGCAAATAATTGTATCTTAAAGATTAATAATAGTAAAAAACAATAATACATATCTACATTATTAAATTGTATTATAATACACTATATACAGATTTTAACAAAAAGATGGGGACACACTTTGAGTGCTTGTAGGAAGGGTTGATATAAGTAATTTGAGTATAGGAGTGCTTGTCTGCTAAAGCCTTGTTTCCGTACTACACCACTGTGAAGTTGCCAAAATTTCTGTGTAGGTAAAATGTCTTTTCGGTAAAAGATAGGTAGGAAAAGTTTTATTTAAGAAAGCAGAATTAAAAATCAGGCATATATACCAAATTTTGAATCAATCGACCTACTTGATTCATAGCATATCTGACTTAATGACAGTTAATGATACAAAAGCAAAAACGCCAAAGTATGCCGATTAATTCAAAATTTGATATACGGTCCTGATTTTTAATTCGAAACAGTTTTCTCAAATACAATTTTTTGCCGAAATGCCGAAATGCAATTTTTTACCGAAAAGGTACTTTACCTACACAGGACAAGGCAACTTCACTGCCGTGTAGCATGGAAACGAGACTTCAGCGAACATGCATTCCTATACTCAAATTACTTATATCAACCCCCTTACAAGCACATAAAGTCTGTTTTTCATCCATCTTTTTGTTGCACCCTGTATAATAAAAATATATTATTTTTTTTGTAGGGATAAATATATAAAATAAAAAGTATTTACCACTTCTCTCGAACACGTTTTATTTGCTAATTTTTTATCAAAAGAATATAGATCTTCCTGAGTCCTGAGAGGAAATATTTCTTCCAAACTTTCTGATTCTGCTTCTTCTATATTTTGTTGTTTATATGTCGTATTTTGTTCATTATTTGCAATCGTTGACATACCCTTATTTAGCAACTCAACCTGCACCACTAAGGTACTCAGTTTCTGAAGTACTTTCTGCAACACTTCTAGTAAGAACAAATTTAAATAAAATATTTTGTATTATGTTTGCTGGTATATAATATATTATAATTAGTTAATGTAAAAAAATAAACATTACCTATTAAGTATACAAGTTTTTCATCAGCAGTTGATGAATCAAGGGATAAATTACTACTAACTTCCTTACGATATGAAACATTCTTCTGTTTTGTCATATTACCAACATTATTGACATTGTTTGCATTCTTATCCAAATTAATTTTAAACGATAAGTTTTTATCATATTCTTGTTCATTATTTGTTTGCCTTGTTAATAATAACGTATTTAAATTTTTTGTAAATAATGATTTCCTTGATGAAAGTGTTGAAGTAGATTGCTTCATAACAGTAGGACAATCACTTGTTTCTATGTCAACATCTTTAGAAGAATTTCCAGAGAGTAATAATTTTTTCTTCTTTTCTGATATTTCATAATCCTCATTGTCAGATAAATCTAAATAATGATTGTTCCGTTGTTTTACATTCGAATCTTCGAATGATGATGTAGCAGTTGTAGTACATTTATTGTTTACCGACATTTTTTTAACTTTCTTCATATTTTGTTTTTTAGAAGTGTCACTAACTAGAGGTACGGCAAATTTATCACATAATGTTGACGGTGCTTTTGGAAGTGGTGGCATATTTTTTTTCTTCTTTTTATCCTTCATATTTTCTTGGTCACTTGAGATTGCATTATCTGTAAGTACAACTTTTGCGCGGGAATGTCTAGTTTTTATATCGGTGAAAACATCATCAACGTCAGAAGAAGTTTCAGCAGATTTCAATTTTTTCACTGCGGTCTCATAACAATCTGAAATAATTACTCTTTACAATTTTTGTTAAAATATTCATCATACCCGGGAAAAAAATATTCATATATGATCATATATAATCATATATGATTGGCCATATATGGTCAGATATGGAAATTGGCCAGATCTGAGGATATATGATCTGGTATTATTGTATATGTTAATATCTGATCAGATATGATCAGGTATCATCAGATACGAACTGACACAGTTCAATCTGGACATATATATTTAAGTAAGTTTCAGAACATTGTTATATATTTTCAAAAGTTATTTTTTAAGTGTGCCACTTTATTATAAAAGTGGACTCCACTATACAACTGATACAAAAATTGTGCCGCTTCATAGCGCGAGACAGTGTCGTGTCTTTTGATACCATTCTTATAACACTGTTGGTCAATTTTAAATACGAGAAACAGATCCCATCGAATGCCATCTATCGGATACTTTGAGATGCAATATCTGATCTGATCATATATAATCTTATATGACTATATAAGTTCATACATGATTATATATGATTTTCAGTTTAAATTATAAGATATTATGTTTGCAAAATAATACGATTAATATATTTATTTATAAGAACTATAATATATATTATATAACAGTTTTTTTCATGAAGGTAAAATTTTATTGTTTATAAAAATATTTGATAAAAATTAATATGTCAATTAAAAAAGATTAAGTGTCTTATGCAAAATTAGAAAAAAAGAAAAATTTAAAATAAAACAAGCACTGAGATGCCGTTTTTGGTCGAAGTGGATCTGGGTGCTTAATAATATTTCACAATATCAATTATTATTAAATACATTTTTCAGTTTTTTAAACTGCGTGCCAATATGGACTTTGTCGGACTTAAAACACACATATATATATAAACGCTCTATATATGGGCATGTAAAACTTATATCTCATTTATATATGTTCATATACTGTCAGATATGAATATTTTTTCCCGGGATATAATGATATAAAATGTCCGGGAAAAATATTCATATCTGACAGTATATGAACATATATAAATGAGATATGAACAGATATAAGTTTTACATGCCCATGTATAGAGCATATATAATCATATATGGTTATCTATCGCCATATATGATTCTGATCACCATATATGGTTATATATGCTCTATACATGGGCATGTAAAACTTATATCTGTTCATATCTCATTTATATATGTTCATATACTGTCAGATATGAATATTTTTCCCGGAAATTTTATATCATTATATCCCAGTCTGGTCATATATACATCGCGTCTTGTCATATATGATCATGTACAGTGCCGATATAGTTATGTATGACCATATATAATTATATCTGATAATACATGGCCAAACATTCTTTATATACGATCATGTAAGGCCAGATACGATTATGTATAGTGTCATATCTGCTACACATAATAATATGTCTGACCATATATGAACTTATATGATCAGATCTTGTGTCATGTATAATATACGATCTGATCATATATGGCAATAGATAACCATATATGATTATATATGCTCTATATATGGGCATGTAAAACTTATATCTGTTCATATCTTATTTATATATGAACATATATGAACATATATAAGTTTTACATGTTCATATATAAATATATATTGTCAGATATGAATATTTTTTCCCGGGTATATTTAAATATATCATATTACCTTACCAGCTGTGCTAATAATCCTCAATACGTCAAAGGAGCTCCAATCCGATGTAGGAAGTTCCATTTTGTCAATAGCTAGCATTATTTTTCCATCATCCTTGTAAGGAGGCCATTTTGCCTTTGTTTTATCCTCGTTTAACCAATTCTCTGGTATCATTGCTATTGCATTGTCTCCAAATTCAACAATAAAGTACATCATGTTAAAAGACCAAATATTTCTATGTAGGGCTGTGTCAAAACCGACTATTCTGAAATAATTAACAACTTTATGTTACGGAGCTACATAATCTTGTTCTTTTATCTTATTTTAATATAAATATAGCATAATATAGCATAACAATAACATTATTAAATATTACGATACCTGTGTTAAATTCATGTTGAAGATAATAAATAATCATAAATCTTATATCAGCAATAATACATTATAAATTTACTAATACATGTTAAAATATGTGAATTAAACGTTACATAAAACTCTTAAAAAGTATGATTATTAACAACTAAATTTATATTTTAAGAATCAGCATTTTAATTATAAACTTATCTTTTTTAGCGTAATATACATATAATATTTATATATAATAAGAACATATTATTTTACAATATAGTCCATATTCCAATAAAGTAGATAATACTAGGACTCTACAATAAACATACGTATTTTGTCTCATTACTATGTGTACCGCAATTAATACTACTAAACTGTAATGTAAATTTGTTAAACTATTGAAAAGTATGAATAATAGGTATGAGAACAAAGCTGCGTTTATATGGCAATTTACATAATTTTGCTTTTATAAGTCTACATGGCCATATTTTTAAATTGGACATCTCTTCACATTCGTTATTAGTAACCACATGTATATTAAAGTTTCGTGAATGACAAGGTTCCGTGTATAGATCTGACGAATTATGCATTATTTCTTTTCCTATTAAATAGCTTTCATTCTCATATTGTATAAAATTATGTATTTGTACACCGATCCCATTGTCTAATAACACACAATCATTTCTTGTATTATTAATATCTAAAAAATAATGTTTTGTTTTTAAAATAGAAAATTGGCGACAATTTTTGTGGCTGATCCCGTTTAGTAGTGGTCCATTGCGATGACGTTTTTTCAGTTCAATGTTATCAATATTTTCTAAAACTTCGTTGCCATTGCAACTATTTGTATCAATTTCAGTTAATCTTCTTGCAATTTGTTGCAAAGGCTTATCACCTTTACGAATCAACTTTTTTATTGTAGATAGATAGTTTTCGAATCTGAATGCGCTAAAATTGTCTAATGGACCAAATTTTTCTGCATCATCAGCTAGATGCAATAAGTTATGTACATTGTGCGAAACGTACTTCTTCCCATATATTATTTGGAAGCATTTAACAAAATGTTGTAAAAGTTCTCTTGCATACTGAATATTTTCTATCTTAGCAGATAAATGTGGACTAACTAAAATTGTTATTGCTGCGTGTAATGTCAGAAAATTGGAATAAACACTCTCGTCTAAAATACCTTTAAGTGCTATAGGACCGGTATACAATAAAAACTGCCTCAACTCAGTTGCTTTCCATAATTTAATGTAATTCAGATCTCGTGGTTTTCTAGAAAATTCAACAGGGACGTATTTTCTAAAATTAATTAAAGCAGTTGAAATTTGTTTTTTTTTAGCAATTGATAATTTGAAATAAAAGGGTTTTGTAATCCACAATAAAAGAAGTTTTCGGACTATACCCAGACAAACTAGATGCATATGGTCTAAAAGCACATTTGTTACTAAACCTAAGTAAGGAATATTACATAAAATAGTCTGCCCAATTTGGTAATTGTTGTTATATGCAAAATTTCTGAAATTTTCATCTGTTCTAAGTACTTCATTTCGATCATAGGGAAAACAATTTGTGTCATCTATATATTCTCCTTTTATAATACATTTAGTACAACTGTAGTAACCATTGTGAGACTTAACTTTTAAAATATAAGCTTTTGCAGGTGCATCACATATTATACCTGATACTCTGATATTAAACAAAGTATTATTTACGGCAATGCCATTATTTATAAAATATATTGCTTCATTCACAGTTTGTTCAAGCAAATTATTAGAATCCTTTGGTTTTGCTTCACCACAGTAGATACCGATAAGAAAAACTTGTTTTGTAAGAAAATCAGAACATAAAATAGGCCACAAACTTTTTTCACTAGACTTTCCTAAAGGAACACCATCTATGTTAAACATCAGATTTACAATGCGTGTTTCAAACCCTAATTGTAAATAATTTTCAATTATTTTAATAATTGCGTTTTTTAATCCTAAGTGACAGTACTGTCCGCTTTCCATTCTAGAAATATTAGTCGTGCGAGGTGTTTTTAGTAACGTTCGAGCATCTTTCGGAAAAGGAGCTTCTGTATACTTTCGCAAAATTTTAAGCAAAGTAGTAATTGCTGCAAGCGGAATCGTAGAAACAAACTCAACTGCCCACATTGCAATTTCGCTAACAAATTCATGTTGACGTTGATCTTCATAAAAATTATTGAAATCATCGTTCTCTGAATTTCCACCATCCGATGTTGTACTTTCATTTTCATCAACGAAAGACATGTCATTTATGTCTTCAATATAATTGAATGATTGCAGTGATAAAACACTTTGCTCGTTGGAAGTGCTAGTATTGTCAACGTCGTTTACGTTTGCAGTATCAATATCTATATACAAATATAAAATGTATTACATATATATATATACATATATACGTGTATGTGTGTGTGTTACAGTTACATTTCATATTCCAAATTTTTAAATAATTTTATAATTATAATTATAGATGTCAAATTTTATTTCAAAACATAACTTCAATGAACGTTTTAGTATAAAGTTATTTTTTTTTAGTTCATATACTTTTACTGTAAAGATAGCTTTTAATTAAGCTTTTAAAAGTAAAACCTTAATTATTTGTAAATTTACCTGTATATTCAGTTGATTCAACTTCATGGATGGGTTGTGAATTGCGTAATCTATCGTATATTTCAATGTTATGTTGATCATAATTATCAGAATTATTAGAATTATTTAGCTGTTGTGGCAATACTATATGTATTCCTCTTTCCAAAGATAACCGTTCATTATGAACCAAACGACGAATATGTCTTTTAGAATATGTGCGTTTCATGTCTATGTAGGAATACACGGTACTTAAATTGAATGAGAACGTAATAGAATTGTGTAATATACAGACATAAATAATTATTTTATAAAATAGATAAAATTTGTGATTTTTCAACGCAAATAATTAGCTCTATAGCATATTCTGTGCCACAGTATTATAACGTAATAATTTAAATAAATAATATACAACCACTTTAATGAATATTAATATACATATTTTTACTTCACGTTTTTATGTTTTTTGTTTGCGAAAGAGCAAGTCGTAGCTGAGTGAGTCCAATCGAAAAATACGCACGAGATTTGCGAGCAACTGACTAACATAGAAACGTCGGTCCGTATTTCTCGGTATCCGATGAGTAAGAGTATGTGCATGCACCTTACAATTAGCAAATAAATAGACTATTTACATAGAATAAGCGATAATCAAGGTATATTGGATGAGATTCTGTGCCAGCAGAATTTAATTTCATGGATGTCAACGCACCTCGCAATTATTCTATAATCTATATCATGTTACATATGTATACACATGCTCCTACTCGTTGGATATCGATAAATATGTACCAATATTTGCATAAATGATTAGAGCAAACTCACCGATATGGCCGGAATCCTGTTTGTGGAAAATTCTCACTAACCTCGCTTTTGAGTGCCTTGTTGACATACACGGCACATGGGGCCACTGCAGATCTTCTTTTTTATATAACGTAATACGTAAAAAAATCTGCGTAATAACAAAATCACAGCACTGGCACTTGATTGCACGACAACGTACGGGGCTAATGGCAGGATGATACAGGATCGCGATCGAAAGAGTCGATGGGTAGCGGCGGCTTGTGCTTGCACAATGGGGGTGAGCCTCACGCGACCGTTGGCGTAGTAATAATAGCGCCCGGCCGCGTGATACGCGCGTGTTTTGCAGCGCGACGCTTCGCGCCAAATCCAAATGCAGTACTCGCCGTTTTTCGCGGAACCATTAACGATACACAGACCTTTTTAATTACAATGAGACATTTTTAGAGAGATGAGATTTTCTCTTATTGTCTAATTACAGGGGAATATTAAATTTTTGTTATGTAATAATTAACGGACTTTTTTTTTAGTCTCCTGCATATATTTGTAGATATATATAATATGTACATAATTACTATATATTATATATATATATATATATATATATATATATATAAAATTATAATATACGTAATATATATGTAATTTATATATATATTATATTTCAGCTGAGACTTCTACGTAAAAACCTTCCACAAACATCGCCTAAACGTTTCAAATATTGTGTTTCTATGTCATGTTTTTTAAACATACCAGCGACGTTTCAGTGTTACTTAGAAACTTTTTGGAAACTTTGAAACATTTCTGAAACATTTCTGTTAAGTTTTGTGCTATGTGGGTAATAATATAAAATGCACGAAACGATGCCGATTATGTAATTGTAAAGATGTAAGTATAAGGGCCGATATCACAGTCTCCGATTAACGTGATTAAACCTCCGATTAAACTCACTCTGCATCTCTTTCTAACTGCCCCCCTAGTGGGTTTACGATTGTTGCAAATATGCTTCTCCATTACATTTGTCTTTCAAAAACTTTAAATAACGAAATGCTGAAATGTAAATGGATTTGGTCTTGAATTTAGAGAAGATTTCGACAAAAACGTACAATAATTGTTTCGAAACTCTTCGTATAAAATGCTTAAATTGCTTAAATGCTTAAAGGAATAGATGTCCAATCAAAGCATTGGACAATAAAGCACCGTTGGAAATGTGGAGCGATCGAAAACCGTACGTGGGTTTCATGCGTACTTTTGGATGCAAGGTAATATCCTTGATCAAAGGAACAAATAGAAGAAAATTCGAGGCTAAAGGGAAACCTATGATAATGGTAGGCTATTCAAGTAAATTCAAAGTTCAAAGTTTACAGGTTGTGGCAGCCAGGCTCGAAAACGATTATCAAGCGCCGCGACGTGCGCTTTCTCGAAGATGCACAGTCGAATTACAATCAAGCAGTTGAACTTTTTGAAGCTCCAAAGAATTTAAACGAAGAAAACATTGACAACTACAATAATACAAAAACGGAATCGATAGAAGAAAAGGAAGAATTTAATACTCCAATCGCGATCGTGGACCGTGAAGAACCGTGCTACACTCCAAGGGGAATCAGCAATGAAGATAATGATCTATATAAAGAACCAAATGCATCAATGGAAAATGTAAGAATCGAGAGCGGATTTTGGATAAAATCACCAACTATTACTAAAAGGATCAGGAACTATAGAACTCGACTGAATGCGACAAGAACTCCCTTTTATTTTTGATCTGCTGGAAAATGATATGTCAACTTCACCGACATCAAAGCAAGACATATAAATCAAAACACCCGTTCTCGCGCACCCGTTCTCGCGTGTCCGGATTTTTTCGCGACAGTTCCACCTTCAAACCGACGCCAGCACCACCGGTCTGGGGGCCGTGCTGACGCAATACTTCCCCGAGGGCGAGCGCGTTATCGCTTACGCCAGCCGCACGTTAAATAACGCCCAGCGGAATTATAGCGCGACCGAACTGGAGTGCCTAGCCGTAGTATGGGGAATCCGACGGATGCGCGGCTGCTACCTTGAGGGGTACCGATTCACGGTAATCACCGATCACCAGTCGCTAAAATGGCTACAAAAGCTAGAGTCTCCGTCCGGCCGGTTGGGGCGATGGGCATTCGAGTTACAACAATATGACTTCGAGATCAAATGCCAAAAAGGGGCACTCAACAAGGTAGCCGACGCGTTATCCCGACAACCCGAAATCCTCGTCGTCACGCAAGCAAAGTGCCCATGGTATACGCGCATGTGGCACGCGGCCGACACTACGCCCCACGAGGTGCCGGACTTCCGGATCGACCAAGGCCGGCTGTGGAAGCACGTGCTCCACAGCCTTGATTTCAAAGACACCCCAGCCGCCGAACAGTGGAAGGAATGCGTACCAAAAGCCCAGCGAGGCCCGCTCCTCGAACAATACCACGACGCACCGACCGCCGGCCACCTTGGAATAGCAAAAACAATCGCAAAAATCGCGCACAGGTATTATTGGCCCGGGATGTTCCGCGACATTGCCCGCTACGTCCGCGAATGCCCGACGTTCCTCGCCCATAAAGTCGCGCAAGAAAAGCCCGCCGGACAATTACACCCGACCGCACTCGGCCATCCGTGGCAACAGGTCACCCTCGACCTCGTCGGCCCACTCCCGCGATCCGCCGCCGGCCATGTCTGGCTCTTCAACATCCAGGACCGCTTTACGAAGTGGGTCGAGCTCCGGCCATTACGACGGGCCACCGCGCCGGCCATCGTAAAACACGTAACCGAAGCCATTATCCTCCGACACGGATGCCCGGACGAAATTCTGTCGGACAATGGCACGCAATTAAAATCCCGGCAGCTCGCTAAACTCCTCGCCGACTGTGGAATCCGCCACCGCTTTACGCCAGCATACGCGCCCCACTGCAACCCCGTAGAGCGCACCAACCGCGTAATCAAGACCATGATCGCGCAATACGCAAAACGACACAAAACCTGGGACTTGCCGGAGCTCCAGTTCGCCTATAATACCGCAACCTACGACGCGACGGGCTACACGCCCGCGTTTTTAAATCACGGCCGCGACGCCCCGGGGAGAACGCGCCGCGCGACGAACCAACGCCGCCGACCCACATGCATCGCCGGTTAGCAAAAGCGTACGACCTAGTGAAGATCCAGCTGGCCCGCGCGTTCCAGCACCAAGAAAAACACTATAACCTCCGCCGCCGCGAATGGAGACCGCATATCGGGGAATGGGTATGGAAGCGCGACCGCCCGCTCTCCAACAAGGCAGCGGCGTTTAACGCCAAGCTCGCGCCAAAATTTATTGGTCCGCTAGAAATCCGCCGCATTATTTCGCCCGTCATAGTGGACCTCCGCAGCCGCTCGGGGAAATGGTATCGACACGTACATGTGCAGGATCTAAAGCGCGCCCCGTCCGACGCACCATCCGACGTACCTGGCCCGGACCTCGGTAGGGGGGACACGCTCGCACCGACCAGCGCCGCCGTGCAAACATACACGGCCGGAAAACGCGCGCCAAGACGAGAACGCCGACGAGCGAAACATTGTGACGCGACCTCCCGCGACCCAAACATTACTGTTAACCACAGAAAAATGGAAACAAGCGCTAAGACACCCGGCGTACCGAGGCGGGGTCAAGCCGATCGTCAGAACGACCGCAACCATGACGGACGAAACAACGTCGCAAGAGCGAGACATTCTAACGGAGATAGCGAAAATCCTCGGCGAGGACGACAAGGAGTACGATCCGGCCAACCCCGGGATCGGGCAAAGGTGGGCCGCATTCTATCGGGGCGAGCCCGACACGGCACCGCCACCACCGCCGCCGGCCAGACCGGCTCCGCCGAAGACCGTGCTGCGGGATGTCGCTGAAGCTAGCAGCGGGAGCTCAGCAGCGGAACGTCTCGCGGACAGGGCCGAATATCATGTGGGTTCCTCAGGGGGTCGAACGTATCGTAGGTTAATTATTATCGGCCGCTGGGCTTTCTTAGATATTATTAATTAATAAAGATTATATTCTCAAACTTTTTTTCATCGGTTTGATATAAAAACATGTTTTAATAATTTTTTCTCCATAGGGAATTACGTTCTTGCGATAACCAAACGATTCAGCAATTATTTGCGAAGGGACGAATTGTTATTAATTTTTTATTAATAATTTATACAGCGCGACCGATCGGTACAAAGAACGATTCTCTCTAAATTTTTAGGAGATCACGTTCTTGCGATAACAAAACGATTTAGCAAGTATTTGCGAGGGGACGCGGTTTCCTTTAATTGTTATTAATTTTTTATTAATAGTTTATTCGGTGGCGACCGACAGCAAACACGATTTTTTCCAAATTTTTAGGGGATCACATTCTTGCAATAACAAAACAATTTAGCAAGTATTTGCGAGGGGACGCGGTTTCCTTTAATTGTTATTAATTTTTTATTAATAGTTTATTCGGTGGCGACCGATAGCAAAGAACGATTCTCTCCAAATTTTTAGGGGATCACGTTCTTGCAATAACAAAACAATTTAGCAAGTATTTGCGAGGGGACGCGGTTTCCTTTATTTGTTATTAATTTTTTATTAATAGTTTATTCGGTGGCGACCGATAGCAAAGAACGATTCTTTCCAAATTTTTAGGGGATTACGTTCTTGCAATAACAAAACAATTTAGCAAGTATTTGCGAGGGGACACGGTTTCCTTTAATTGTTATTAATTTTTATTAATTGTTTATTCGGTGGCGACCGATAGCAAAAAACGATTTTCTCCAAATTTTTAGGGGATCACGTTCTTGAGATAACAAAACAATTTAGCAAGTATTTGCGAGGGGACGCGGTTTTTTTTTAATTGTTATTAATTTTTATTAATAATTTATACAGCAGCGACCGATCGCAAAGAACAATTCTCTCCAAATTTTAGGGGATTACGTTCTTGCGATAACAATACGATTTAGCAAGTATTTGCGAGAGGACGCGGTTTTCTTTAATTGTTATTAATTTTTATTAATTGTTTATTCGGTGGCGACCGATAGCAAAGAACGATTCTTTCCAAATTTTTAGGGGATCACGTTCTTGCAATAACAAAACAATTTAACAAGTATTTGCGAGGGGACGCGGTTTCCTTTAATTGTTATTAATTTTTATTAATTGTTTATTCGGTGGCGACCGATAGCAAAAAACAATTCTTTCCAAATTTTTAGGGGATCACGTTCTTGCAATAACAAAACAATTTAGCAAGTATTTGCGAGGGGACGCGGTTTCCTTTAATTGTTATTAATTTTTTATTAATTGTTTATTTGGTGGCGACCGATAGCAAAGAACGATTCTCTCCAAATTTTTAGGGGATCACGTTTTTGCGATAACAAAACGATTTAGCAAGTATTTGCGAGGGGACGCGGTTTTTTTTAATTGTTATTAATTTTTTATTAATAAATTATACAGCAACGACCGCGCGATCGCAAAGAACGATTCTCTTCAAATTTTTAGGGAATCACGTTTTTGCAATAACAAAACAATTTAGCAAGTATTTGCGAGGGGACGCGGTTTCCCTTAATTGTTATTAATTTTTATTAATTGTTTATTTGGTCGCTTGCCAAAATGTTTTGTTATCGCAAAAACGTAATCCCCTAAAAATTTGGAGAGAATCGTTCTTTGCGATCGGTCGCCGCTGAATAAATTATTAATAAAAAATTAATAACAATTAAAGAAAACCGCGTCCCCTCGCAAATACTTCCTGAATCGTTTTGTTATTGCAAAAACGTGATTTCCTAAAAATTTGGAAAGAATCGTTCTTTGCTATCGGTCGCCACCAAATAAACAATTAATAAAAATTAATAACAATTAAAGGAAACCGCGTCCCCTCGCAAATACTTGCTAAATCGTTTTGTTATCGCAAGAACGTGATCTCCTAAAAATTTTGAGAGAATCGTTCTTTGCTATCGGTCGCCACCGAATAAACAATTAATAAAAAATTAATAACAATTAAAGGAAACCTCGTCTCCTCGCAAATACTTGCTAAATTGTTTTGTTATCGCAAGAACGTGATCCCCTAAAAATTTGAAGAGAATCGTTCTTTGCGATCGGTCGCTGCTGTATAAATTATTAATAAAAATTAATAAGAATTAAAAAAACCGCGTCCCCTCGCAAATACTTGCTAAATCGTTTTGTTATCGCAAGAACGTAATCCCCTAAAAATTTGGAGAGAATCCTTCTTTGCTATCGGTCGCCACCGAATAAACAATTAATAAAGAATTAATAACAATTAAAGGAAACCGCGTCCCCTCGCAAATACTTGCTAATTGTTTTGTTATCGCAAGAACGTGATCCCCTAAAAATTTGAAGAGAATCGTTCTTTGCGATCGGTCGCTGCTGTATAAGTTATTAATAAAAAATAATAACAATTAAAAAAAAACCGCGTCCCCTCGCAAATACTTGCTAAATCGTATTGTTATCGCAAGAATGTGATCCCCTAAAAATTTGGAAAGAATCGTTCTTTGCTATGTTCTACAATTATTTATCGAATAATCTATAACAATTAAAACATGTTTTTATATCAAACTGATGAAAAAACAGTTTGAGAGAATATTGTCAAAAATATTTATATATAGATATATTTAATCTTTATTAATTAGTAATATCTAAGAAAAGCCCAGCGGCCGATAATAATTAACCTACGATTCGTTCGGACCCCCTGAGGAACCCACATGATATTCGGCCCTGTCCGCGAGACGTTCCGCTGCTAGCTCCCGCTGCTAGCTTCAGCGACATTGCTGCGGGTCGGCACGATTATACAGAGGTCCGATGCGGTAAATCGAGCGAAGCAGGCCTGGCTCCTGGCACCGCCACCGCCGCCGCCGAGGCGCCCACGACCACTGGTAGAGGCCCCCCGACGACCACGGCCGACGCTCCAACCCGCGAGAGTGATGGGACCATTGCCGTCACCTCCAATCCCGGTCCAGGTCGAACCGGGGTGATCGTGGAGGTCCCCCATTTCTCCTGCCATGCCCGGCAGTATAAGCATACGATCGGCGCTGGCACATCCGGGGACGGTTCCGTCCGTTGGATCAAGGACAAGTCCCGGAAACCGCCAGCATAAGGAACCACCCGGTCGACCGGCACCTCCAACCAGCCGGACATTGTGCCCCTGTGCCTCTCGATTCAGGCACATCTAAGGGGAGGGTGGTGTAACGATGCGCCCCTCACGATAAGGCATCGTCCCCGGCCACCACACGCCGGATGCCGCCCGGCCGATCATCCGTCGGGCGAGGACAGGGCGCGGTGCGCCCACATCTTTTTTAAACACTCGAAACGCACCGTGTGCGCGGGGAACCCGCCGCACCGGTGCCTTTCCGCACGACGCCGACGAGCGCCGACGGGAGCCGATCCCCGCCGAAGACGAGCGCGCGGGATCGCGCCGCTCCCACCACCGCGCGATTCGCCTGACGATCGGCCCCCTCCTGCCGACCTCGCCGCGCCGGGCGATATATAAGCCGGCGCGCTCGGCGAGAAGACACTTCGTCTCTACCACGGCATTCCGCTGCTCCTGGCGAAGCCTATCCTCCAGATCCCAAGGCGACACACAAAACGAGGTCCAGCGTATGAGCCTCGACTGAGCGTTCTCAGGTGTCTCCGAACTCCATCAAACTTACTCCCAAAGGTCACGGCACAACGAGGTCGAGCGTGCTCGGCCTCGTAGCGAGGGTTATCGCGACCGTAACCCCGGGATCCCGCAATTCCCCGTTGCATATAACGCGTTCCCGCCCACGGTCTCAGCCTTGCCGGCATACAGCACGAGGTGCATACGCCCCGGTAAAACACCGCGTCCCTCGACTATTGTAAGCCCGCCTTCGTTTTATCGTCCAAATGTACGGGCACCACCGAGCATTGTAATATACCGCGTTTCACTAGTCTCTGTAAAGTCGCGTTCCGTTATTATCTCGTATACCGCGCCGAGTGCACATGCACTACCGATTTGTGTAAATACCGCGTCCTGCCGTAAAACCGCGTCCATTCCTATCTCGTATACCGCGCCGAGTGCACATGCACTACCGATCTATGTAAATACCGCGTCCAGCTATCAACCCGCGTTCCGCATGGTCTGTAAATACCTATTAGAAGTTAGCCCCCCACTTTTAGAATTAACATATTTTCACGGTTGTGCTGAATTGTGCTAGGTTTGTGCTATATTGTGCTCGAATATTATAACCATAATATTGTTACGTCCCTGGTCTTTCATCTCCTGAATATCTTCCCTTGAGTGTCATCGTGGAGTTTCATCATTAAGGGGGTTGTTTATTGACAACCGCCCGGTCGTTGTTTTTGGGCTCCATGACAGATTTGGTCTGGCTGTCGCATCGTGCAGACGCTTTCGAGGCTAATGAGCATTTGCGGATATTACATATTATATTGCATTGTTCTTTTGTACTGGATTATCATATTAAAACTCAGTACCACCTTAAGAGCTTTTATTCTTTTCGGGCGCGTTCCGGGAGTGTGAGAGTGTGCGAGTGATTCGTGAGAGAACGTCCGATTTGCGAACGTGCGATCGGCGGTGGCGTCGGCTTGGCGGCGATTGTCTTGCGCGCCAAGTATGTTGCTGCGGTGATGCGGCGGGCCGGCCTCGGTGGTGGCGGGGTCGTCAGCCACTCCATTTTTCGTCGGTGCTGGTGGTCCGACCTCTGGACCATGCATCCGACCGTTGGCACGTTTTTACGTGGCGGCGGAGCTGCTGCGGGTCTTGAGTCCTCGGCGGCGGCGGCAGCGGAGACGGCGGATCCCGTGCTGAACAGCTTCGTCCAGGTTGTGCCGAAATCCGGGCAGGCCGGGTCGTAAGCGACAGGCTCGGCGAGGAGTTCCTCGATCTCCTCGAGGATGCTTTTCTCGGTCGTGGCTGTCTCCATCTCGGGAAATTTGACTCGAGTGTGTCTTTTGACTTCGGGGCTCGTTTATATAGCCGACTTTTTGTTTATTTAGCGGGTGTCCGGGAGGGGATATAGGGCAATGTTTAATACTCGTTGTTGTCCTCGGTGTCGTTGTCGGGGTCGCTGGTGTTTTCGGCGTCGGTTTCGCTGTTGCTCTCGCTGTCTGTTTCGGCATTTTCTTCCCCGGTCTCGTCGCCTAGAGGGGGGTTTCCGGCACGGCTTTCAAGTCTTGTACGTGGATATGTCGGATCCACTTGCCGCTCTTATCGCGCAGGTCCACGATTACGGGGGATACTATACGTCGTACCTCGAGGGGGCCTCTGAATTTCGGCGCGAGTTTTGCGTTGAATGCTGCGGCTTTATTGGAGAGTGGGTACTCACGCTTCCATACCCAGTCTCCAATTTTTGGTGTCCATGCTCGTCGTCGGAGATTATAGTACTTCTGTTGTCGCTGAAACGCGTGTGCGAGATGTATTCTCGCGAGTTCGAAGGCCTCCTCGAGATGTCGGCGCTTTTCGTCGGGCGGCGGTGCGGCGCACAGTGGGCCAAAACGGCAATCTAGCTGGACAAAAGTCGATTTTCGAAGATTAATATTTCTTAAAATAAACGATTATATTTTTAAGAAAGATATCTGATAGTTTATTTTCTACAAAATATTTACCATTTACACTTGTAGTTGTGTTATAACAATCATTTGAATACGTCGTATAAATGTCATCTCGCAAAACGTTAAATGATTACTTTAGCAGCGCTTGAGAAAGAAAGAAGTATTCTGCTTATATTGAAGAATATTAAACTTCAAATTAGATAAATATAGAGAAAGGTATATATTTTTAAATTTTATTAACAAATTTTAATAATAGTTTTTTAATAATAGCGGTATTTTAAGTCAAACATTGCCGATTTTTAATTATAAATTTTCAAAGTATGAAACTTAGAAAGGTCTACAAAAAAAACGCTGTGGATTGCTGCCGTCATTTTACCAGCATATTATTCCTTAGACATTTCTGAGTTTTTCCTTGAAAACTAGCTGCCACTAAGTGCCGCTCTCATAGATACAGCGTTTTTTAGAACTCGCAACTCGTCCGTTTGCGTAAAGATACACGAGACGGTCTCGCGCTGCGCGTGTACTTGGCGAGACTACCGTGTCTCTTGATATTGACATCTATCTATGGTTATCTATAGTTATTTATTTTACATTTTATTTTTTCGACATGCCTTATTCATTTCACTTTTTTATGTCTTTATTTTTCTCACAATTTATTTATTTCCATATTTCTTTATTATAACTTTTATTTATTACCTTTCTCTTTCACATGACTTTTATGTCCGTTTATCACTTGCGAATTAGTGTCATCGTTGTTATTGTTAATATTGTTTATCGTACACCGTTGCAGCAATTATAGATAACCATAGATAGATGTCAATATCAAGAGACACGTAGTCTCGCCAAGTACACGCGCAGCGCGAGACCGTCTCGTGTATCTTTACGCAAACGGACGAGTTGCGAGTTCTAAAAAACGCTGTATTTATGAGAGCGGCACTTAGTGGCAGCTAGTTTTCAAGGATAAAACTCAGAAATGTCTAAGGAATAATATGCTGGTAAAATGACGGCAGCAATCCACAGCGTTTTTTTTTGTAGACCTTTCTAAGTTTCATACTTTGAAAATTTTATAATTAAAAATCGGCAATGTTTGACTTAAAATACCGCTATTATTAAAAAACTATTATTAAATTTGTTAATAAAATTTAAAAATATATACCTTTCTCTATATTATCTAATTTGAAGTTTTAATATTCTTCAATATAAGCAGAATACTTCTTTCTTTCTCAAGCGCTGCTAAAGTAATCATTTAACGTTTTGCGAGATGACATTTATAGACGTATTCAAATGATTGTTATAACACAACTACAAGTGTAAATGGTAAATATTTTGTAGAAAATAACTATCAGATATCTTTCTTAAAATATAATCGTTTATTTTAAGAAATATTAATCTTCGAAAATCGACTTTTGTCCAGCTAGATTGCCGTTTTGGCCCACTGTGCGGCGTCGCGATTGAGAGGGGATACCGGCTCGCGACCGTAGACGAGATATGCAGGGGTGTATCCGGTTGCCTCGTGCCGCGCCGTATTGTACGCGAATTGCAACTCTGGTATTCGCTCGTCCCAATTGCGATGATTTTGGTCTACATATTGGGATACCATTGTCTTTACTACGCGGTTCGTTCGTTCTACCGGGTTGCAATGTGGCGCGTGCACGGGTGTATATGCATGCCGCACGTGATGTGCGGCTAGCATTTTTTCAAGTTTCGCGGACCGGAGCTGCGTCCCATTATCTGACAGGATTACCTCGGGGCATCCGTGTCGGTACAGTATCGCTTCGGCAATGTTCGTCGTGACGGCAGGCGCGGTGGCGCGACGTAAGGGACGCATCTCCAGCCATTTTGAAAAACGGTCCTGCATGGTCAGGAGCCATGTATGCCCTCCCTTGGAGCGCGGCAGCGGTCCTATTAAGTCTAACGTGACTTGTTGCCAGGGGCGGACGACAGAAGTGGCGTGTAGCGTGCCGGCTGGTCGTGTTTGCGCGACTTTATGCTTTAAGCATTTTGAGCAGTTTCGGACGTACTGCGCTATTTCCCGAAACATACCGGGCCAATAATAGTACTGCGCGATCCGGGCGATTGTTTTCGCGATCCCGAGATGTCCAGCCGTAGGGGCGTCGTGATTCTGGTATAGGATTTCGGTGCGGCGGTCTTTGGCTACGCACTCTTTCCATTGCTCGTCGGCGGGTGTTTCTCTAAAATCGAGACTGTGGAGTACGTGACGGAGTAGTTTTCCCTCCTTTATTTCGTAGTCTGGATATTCGCGCGGGGCGTGTTGCACGGCGCACAATGTGCGGCGATACCAGGGGCAGCGGGGCGGGGGGGTAACGGCGGCTGTCGTGGGTTGGCGAGATTTATGGCGCCCGAACAGGGACCCGACCGAAAGGCTCAGGCACAAGACACGGGTAAAATGAAAGCGTATTATTATCGGCTGTCCAAAGCCGAGCTAGTAAGCGAACTCCAGACCCTCGGGCTCGACACCGAGGGCACGCTCGAAGAGCTCCGCAACCGATTAAGCCAATTTATCGACGCCCATCCCGAGATGTTCCAGAAAACCGCGTTAGAGAACGACCCCCCGCCGCTGCTGACACTGACCGTACCCGCCGCGACATCACCGGTAACCATAATTCCGGCCGACCGCCCGGCACCCCCCGCACCCCCCACCACCCAGATCATGGACCAAATGCGAAAATGGGGACTACACTTTGAAGGAAAGAATCCCTGGGCGTTTCTCGAGCGCATCGACGAACTTCGCGCCGCGTACGAATTCTCGGACGAACACTGGCTCCGCGGATTACCCGAACTCCTGCGAGGAGACGCGCTCCTCTGGTACCGTAACAACCGCGACGGATGGTTCGATTAGCACGACTTTATCGCGGACTTTAAGGAAACATTCCTACCGCGCCGGTACCGATTGCAGCTCGTTAACGAGATCCGCGACCGTACGCAGCGGGACGGGGAGGCCTACATGAAATACGCGACACACCTACTCACGCTCATGCGACGGGCAGGGGGATACTCCACCGAGGAGCAGGTCGAGCAATTATACGAAAATTTGCACCCCGACTACCAGAGCCGCATCTGGCGAGGCGACGTTAATAGCCCTCGCGACCTTCAGCAGCGAGCCAGCGAATACGAAAGGCTTCAGCAAAATCGAAAGAAACGCGCCCCCGCGAAAGCCGATACCGCCGAAACGCCAATCGCCGCCGCCGCGCAGAGTTGAAGCTTGAACTGTGCTACTGTGAACTACTGTCTGTGTTCGGAATAAAATACAGTTCCACAGTTCTCGGAATATGGCTCAGCCACCTTATATACAGCCAGATGTTGCAGATAACACGTATGTCCCCGAACTCCCCGATCTGCAATATAATATCCCATTGCCGGCCATGCCGGCAATGAACAACGAGCAGCAGCGATTCCAGCTGCTGCTCGTCGCGGATTAGGAAACCACCTCGGGAACCACCAAACCATCAATTTGTTACAGTACAACAGTGGCACGTACTATCGCAGGAAGTACGCCGGTTACAAAGTTTTGTGATAGAACTTCAACAAATGGTATTGAAGAATAAAGATGAGAATAAGCAGACATCTCTGCGCCGTAATCGCCGTAATCGACACTAAGTTTAGATCGCCGCCAATAATAATATTATAAAGATAGGAAACACCGGTAAGTGATTCAACGAAGTCATTAAAAAGGGCGTCCTTAGGTCTTCTACAAATCGATGCAAACAGCACCCCCTCGTCACTCGGCAAACGAATTTCGACTAAAAGAAATTCCGGAGCATTCAACTCTACCCCAGTAGAGGTAGCAATTAACTTGACCTTTAAGGAGTTGTGTATGTAGTAAGCAACTCCTCCACCCATCCGCCTTACCCGATCATGACGGACTACTGTCTGTGTTCGGAATAAAACACAGTTCCACAGTTCTCGGAATATGGCTCAGCCACCTTATATACAGCCAGATGTTGCAGATAACACGTATGACCCCGAACTCCCCGATCTGCAATATAATATCCCATTGCCGGCCATGCCGGCAATGAACAACGAGCAGCAGCGATTCCAGCTGCTGCTCGTCGCGGATTAGGAAACCACCTCGGGAACCACCAAACCATCAAATTGTTACAGTACAACAGTGGCACGTACTATCGCAGGAAGTACGCCGGTTACAAAGTTTTGTGATAGAACTTCAACAGATGATATTGAAGAATAAAGATGAGAATAAGCAGACATCTCTGCGCCGTAATCGCCGTAATCGACACTAAGTTTAGATCGCCGCCAATAATAATATTATAAAGATAGGAAACACCGGTAAGTGATTCAACGAAGTCATTAAAAAGGGCGTCCTTAGGTCTTCTACAAATCGATGCAAACAGCACCCCCTCCTCACTCGGCAAACGAATTTCGACTAAAAGAAATTCCGGAGCATTCAACTCTACCCCAGTAGAGGTAGCAATTAACTTGACCAGCTGGAATCGCTGCTGCTCGTTGTTCATTGCCGGCATGGCCGGCAATGGGATATTATATTGCAGATCAGGGAGTTCGGGGTCATACGTGTTATCTGCAACATCTGGCTGTATATAAGGTGGCTGAGCCATATTCCGAGAACTGTGGAACTGTATTTTATTCCGAACACAGACAGTAGTCCGTCATGATCGGGTAAGGCGGATGGGTGGAGGAGTTGCTTACTACATACACAACTCCTTAAAGGTCAAGTTAATTGCTACCTCTACTGGGGTAGAGTTGAATGCTCCGAAATTTCTTTTAGTCGAAATTTGTTTGCCGAGTGACGAGGGGGTGCTGTTTGCATCGATTTGTAGAAGACCTAAGGACGCCCTTTTTAATGACTTCGTTGAATCACTTACCGGTGTTTCCTATCTTTATAATATTATTATTGGCGGCGATCTAAACTTAGTGTCGATTACGGCGATTACGGCGCAGAGATGTCTGCTTATTCTCATCTTTATTCTTCAATATCATCTGTTGAAGTTCTATCACAAAACTTTGTAACCGGCGTACTTCCTGCGATAGTACGTGCCACTGTTGTACTGTAACAAATTGATGGTTTGGTGGTTCCCGAGGTGGTTTCCTAATCCGCGACGAGCAGCAGCTGGAATCGCTGCTGCTCGTTGTTCATTGCCGGCATGGCCGGCAATGGGATATTATATTGCAGATCAGGGAGTTCGGGGTCATACGTGTTATCTGCAACATCTGGCTGTATATAAGGTGGCTGAGCCATATTCCGAGAACTGTGGAACTGTATTTTATTCCGAACACAGACAGTAGTCCGTCATGATCGGGTAAGGCGGATGGGTGGAGGAGTTGCTTACTACATACACAACTCCTTAAAGGTCAAGTTAATTGCTACCTCTACTGGGGTAGAGTTGAATGCTCCGGAATTTCTTTTAGTCGAAATTCGTTTGCCGAGTGACGAGGGGGTGCTGTTTGCATCGATTTGTAGAAGACCTAAGGACGCCCTTTTTAATGACTTCGTTGAATCACTTACCGGTGTTTCCTATCTTTATAATATTATTATTGGCGGCGATCTAAACTTAGTGTCGATTACGGCGATTACGGCGCAGAGATGTCTGCTTATTCTCATCTTTATTCTTTAATATCATCTGTTGAAGTTCTATCACAAAACTTTGTAACCGGCGTACTTCCTGCGATAGTACGTGCCACTGTTGTACTGTAACAAATTGATGGTTTGGTGGTTCCCGAGGTGGTTTCCTAATCCGCGACGAGCAGCAGCTGGAATCGCTGCTGCTCGTTGTTCATTGCCGGCATGGCCGGCAATGGGATATTATATTGTAGATCGGGGAGTTCGGGGTCATACGTGTTATCTGCAACATCTGGCTGTATATAAGGTGGCTGAGCCATATTCCGAGAACTGTGGAACTGTATTTTATTCCGAACACAGACAGTAGTCCGTCATGATCGGGTAAGGCGGATGGGTAGAGGAGTTGCTTACTACATACACAACTCCTTAAAGGTCAAGTTAATTGCTACCTCTACTGGGGTAGAGTTGAATGCTCCGGAATTTCTTTTAGTCGAAATTCGTTTGCCGAGTGACGAGGGGGTGCTGTTTGCATCGATTTGTAGAAGACCTAAGGACGCCCTTTTTAATGACTTCGTTGAATCACTTACCGGTGTTTCCTATCTTTATAATATTATTATTGGCGGCGATCTAAACTTAGTGTCGATTACGGCGATTACGGCGCAGAGATGTCTGCTTATTCTCATCTTTATTCTTCAATACCATTTGTTGAAGTTCTATCACAAAACTTTGTAACCGGCGTACTTCCTGCGATAGTACGTGCCACTGTTGTACTGTAACAAATTGATGGTTTGGTGGTTCCCGAGGTGGTTTCCTAATCCGCGACGAGCAGCAGCTGGAATCGCTGCTGCTCGTTGTTCATTGCCGGCATGGCCGGCAATGGGATATTATATTGCAGATCAGGGAGTTCGGGGTCATACGTGTTATCTGCAACATCTGGCTGTATATAAGGTGGCTGAGCCATATTCCGAGAACTGTGGAACTGTATTTTATTCCGAACACAGACAGTAGTCCGTCATGATCGGGTAAGGCGGATGGGTGGAGGAGTTGCTTACTACATACACAACTCCTTAAAGGTCAAGTTAATTGCTACCTCTACTGGGGTAGAGTTGAATGCTCCGGAATTTCTTTTAGTCGAAATTCGTTTGCCGAGTGACGAGGGGGTGCTGTTTGCATCGATTTGTAGAAGACCTAAGGACGCCCTTTTTAATGACTTCGTTGAATCACTTACCGGTGTTTCCTATCTTTATAATATTATTATTGGCGGCGATCTAAACTTAGTGTCGATTACGGCGATTACGGCGCAGAGATGTCTGCTTATTCTCATCTTTATTTTCAATACCATTTGTTGAAGTTCTATCACAAAACTTTGTAACCGGCGTACTTCCTGCGATAGTACGTGCCACTGTTGTACTGTAACAAATTGATGGTTTGGTGGTTCCCGAGGTGGTTTCCTAATCCGCGACGAGCAGCAGCTGGAATCGCTGCTGCTCGTTGTTCATTGCCGGCATGGCCGGCAATGGGATATTATATTGCAGATCAGGGAGTTCGGGGTCATACGTGTTATCTGCAACATCTGGCTGTATATAAGGTAGCTGAGCCATATTCCGAGAACTGTGGAACTGTATTTTATTCCGAACACAGACAGTAGTCCGTCATGATCGGGTAAGGCGGATGGGTGGAGGAGTTGCTTACTACATACACAACTCCTTAAAGGAAACCATCTCGGGAACCACCAAACCATCAATTTGTTACAGTACAACAGTGGCACGTACTATCGCAGGAAGTACGCCGGTTACAAAGTTTTGTGATAGAACTTCAACAAATGGTATTGAAGAATAAAGATGAGAATAAGCAGACATCTCTGCGCCGTAATCGCCGTAATCGACACTAAGTTTAGATCGCCGCCAATAATAATATTATAAAGATAGGAAACACCGGTAAGTGATTCAACGAAGTCATTAAAAAGGGCGTCTTTAGGTCTTCTACAAATCGATGCAAACAGCACCCCCTCGTCACTCGGCAAACGAATTTCGACTAAAAGAAATTCCGGAGCATTCAACTCTACCCCAGTAGAGGTAGCAATTAACTTGACCTTTAAGGAGTTGTGTATGTAGTAAGCAACTCCTCCACCCATCCGCCTTACCCGATCATGACGGACCAGAAAATAGCCATCCAAGGTCACAAGTGCATCAGAGACATCAGAGTGCAGCCAGGTTTCCAGATACCAAAATGACGTGAAAGAAGTTGGTAGCAAAGTGTATTCTGATGAAATCAATATGTCCCCTAAGTGAATTGGCATTGAACTGAGCCACACGAAACTGAGACGATTTCACGAGAGGTTTTTCACGATAAGCTGAAGGCGTCTTGCAGTGATGTCGATCTGGTCAAATTAGTTTAGTTAGGTCCAATTCAGAATCAATGTAAATCACAGGCTTGTCGTCTGAAAGTCTTACACGTCCGCGCTTAGTTCAAACATACTTATAGGACTTATTCTTTGCAACACGCTTAGTCGATTGCAACAGATCATAGGTGACCTTGGGTAGCACCTCATTCACATAAATTATATTATCTGTGTTGTTTCCGCATACCTCTCTCTGCTTGATTACACGCTTAACCCGTCTTTTAGCTATGACGGCATCGCGAACCGCTCCAGAGGCCAATTAACAATTAACGAGTTAGTGCAAGAAGAAGCCAAGGGTCTGCTATCCGCAGCCACCGGAAGAGGCTTACGGACAACAGTTCTAACATTAAGAACATGACACGACAGACCTGGAACATCAAGCGCAGCAAATACATTACTAACGACCATGTCAAGCGTAATTGACATTACCGCCGGCACACCAGAAATAATTATTTCATTTCTGTTTTAGTCATGAGCCTGAGGGGCCACCAGAGTTGACTTCAATTCATTGACCTCGCGCACAATTGCCGCGCTCTCCCGCTCCAAAACTGCAATGCGCTGGCAACTCTGATCAACAGTTTTCGCGATTCGATTTAATTGGTTAAGTTTATCGTTGATTTCACTGTTTGTCTTCTGTTGACTCTCAATGAAAGTAGAGAATCTAGTATTGGACTCTCTCAACTGTTCCTTGATTTCACTGTTTGTCCGCTGCTGACTCTAAATGAAGGCAGAGAGTCTAGTATCAGACTCTTTCATCAAGCTCATATCATTGTTGGCCTCCGTCCGTAAGACCGTGTTGTCGCTTTGCTATATTTCTGTATCTATCTCTGGACGACTCTCAAAGATGTGGGCGACGCTGTTGGTGCTGAACAGGCAATTTAATTGTTCAGGTTACAACATGCAATCTGCACCTTTACGCGTCTGTGATGACATAAAGAAGAGAATTGATGGCAAGCTTATCACAATTATGATTCTCTTCGACTTCAGTAAAGCCTTTGATACTGTTCCACATCTTCGTTTACTTATGAAGTTAAAAGAATTAGGATTCTCTGACGAGATCCTTGTGTGGATATTTTCCTATCTCACTGGCCGTTCTCAGGCTGTAATTGATGACGAAGATAATCTCTCAGACTGGCTGTTCACATCGTCCGGCGTCCCTCAAGGTTCTGTACTTGGTCCTCTTCTGTTTGCACTGTATATTAATGATATAGGTGGTTTTCTGTCGTTTGTGTATCATATGCTCTTTGCTGATGATATACAAATATATCTCCACTGTTTTCGCGCTGACATTCTCCATGGTCTTGAAATGATTTCCAGAGATGCGAACGCTATTTTTGACTATGCCAATTTGAATGGTCTTAGACTCAATCCTGGAAATCTAAGGTTTTGATTTTTGGTAGTCATTCCTATGTTAATGATATCAACTTCCATAGTTTACCACCTATTAATAAAACCAAACATCTATACCCTTTGTTAATGAAGCCAAAAATTTGGGTGTAATTTTTACGTCTAACTTGTCTTGGAGGAAACACATTTTACATATTTCTCAAAAAGTTCATTTTTCTTTACATAAACTTAAGTTTAATAAAAATTCACTTTCTACGAGGTTAAGGATAAGGCTGGTATTAGCTCTAATTATGCCACACATCGATTACTGCTGCTTAGTCTATCACGGTTTAAGTGGTGAGTTAAATACTTTATTACAGACTCGTCAATTGTTGCATCCGCTTTATCTTTGATCTCAAGAGAGATGAACATATTACTCCGTATAGACGCCAACTAAGATGGCTTTCAGTTAAAAATAAAAGACTATATTTTCTTGGTTGTCAAATGTTTCGCATACTTCACATGTGCTCCCCTTCTTACTTGCGGAAATATTTTACGTTGCCTGATCCGCTGTTGAGGAAATCTGACCGCCTTCCTCTTGCATCTCATACATTTCATATTCCTTCTCATAGAACAACCACCTACAGAAATTCTTTTCATCTTTCTTTTATTTATTTCTGGCACTCACTTCCTGTTAATATCACCTCTACTTCCTCATTCCCCACCTTTAAGAATCTTCTCAAAGCATTTTTGCTTGCTCGGAAAACAGAGTAACTTTCTTACTTATGTCTTCTGTTTTCTCCTGTACTTCTTGTTTGTTGTTGTTGTTTCTTTACTACATATTATACTGTATATATAACCAGTTAAGTTGCGTTTATTGTTAGTTGCACTGTATATACTACTAGTTAAATTGCGTTAGTTCTTAGTTGTACTATTGTTTTGACTATACTTGCTGGTTTATTGGACACTTTGATATCCAGCTCTTCGCTACTTCATTTGCCTGTCTCATATGCGAGAGAGAACACGCATATATTTTTTTTTTGTACTGAAGCACTGTATCTTAATTTTGCCCTTTAGCCTTGCTTGGGCATAATAAATCATATCGTATCATATCATATCTCTCTCACGCACAACTGCACATCCGCACCCACACCCGCAATACAATGTACTATTCTGCAGTTCTCCACGCTAACCAATTATAAAATTCTGTCATACAGTTATGTAAACCCTCTTTTCTTTATCTTACAGAAGCGTATTTACACTCTTGCTATCACAATCTGTCACCCAATAAAAATTTTGCAATTCTCTAAGCCGTAACGTTTAGTGTAACTAAATGATCGCTGTAACATTTTGCGACAACCCGAATGTTTTAATGTCATGGAGCTCACACACCTACAATGTACTAAATTCCGCAATTCCACGCATACCAGTTACAAAAAATTAAAAAAAAAATTAAAGAAATTAAAGAAATCAAACAAACAGCTCAAAAAATCAAACAAAGAATTAAAAAAAGAATTTAAAAAATCAAACAAACAGCTCAATTCAAGGCTTAATGAGTTCGAAAAAGAACTGCCTAAAAGTAACAAAAAAATTAGAGCATTTACCAACTTAATATAAATTTTGACCTTGGGCGAGGACGCACGAATCATTTAAAAAATTATCGACAAATATCCACGACATCCACGACAGATCAAATTCTTGAAGAAAAATCAAGTTTTTCTATAGAATCTCTTAATAGAGATATACGCGTAATAATTAAACATCGAAACAGAATTGCGCATTGCAAAAAAGAGGAGGTAGATAAAATTTTAAATAAATTTTATAACTAGACTATTTCGTTACAAGAAACTGAAAAAAAAATTTCTAGGAACAAAATCTATTTTAAGTTAAAAAATTTAATTGTAAAAATTTTATGACAAATTAAATTATGAAAAAAAGAAGAAAAGAAAGTATATAACTTTAAAACTGAATAGTTCTGAATAGCTCATCTGAAGCATTTTGAAGAGTACTAGAATTCCTGATAAAAGAAAAAATTTTAATTTTTTTCAAAAAACAAAAAAAAGAAGTTTGATTTAAAATCAAAATAGTTCTAAGTAGCTCATTCAATTCCTTTCGAAAAGTTCTAGAGTTTCTGATAAGTAAAAAAACTGCAAAACCGTAGAATTGTTTTAAAAAATCATCATCAAAACGCAAATGACATTCACGGCAGACCTTCGAAGTCGAATATCTCCTTCATTCGAAACTCCCATCAAAACGCCTGCAACTCTATCACTAACTACTAGTGATCCGGCCACTAGTTAAGAAGATATTCGAAGATGCAACGGATGAAATTCGACTAAGACCCATTGTTGAGAATCTAACGCTCGAAAAGTGAAAGCGAGCACCGTAAATATTCGAGAACGCTCGATTTGCTCCAAACAACGAGTATTTGCTTTCCCCCCTTTTTTTTGTGTGTTTTCGCGAGCGCCCGGCTCGCAGGTGTACATCGCGTGATCGCACGCACCGCGCCCAATAGTCGGTTCGCTAGACGATTTGGAGCCAATCAGCGTTTCTCACGTCTCGAAATTCCTCGCGGAAAAGTTCGGAACTCCGGCCGCGATCGTTTCGCTTGCTCCGGCCGGGAGCTCAGTGAGCCATCACAAATCGTACGCGACACTTGTGTTTGTCGACATCGAGAATACGGAGTCAAATCGTAGCGAGTACGAAAGTGCGAAATAGCGAGTGCGATATTACCACGCGAATATTCTGACATTGTAACCAGCTTTGAATAAAGTGACGCTTGTCTCGTTTTAACGAGATACTGACTATTTTTTGTGCTTTCCTCGGCGCGGCGCGCGAAAACATCGAGCGGTCCACTAACACCCATTTCACACGTATCCGACACTGGACTACTGACGCTGGGTATCCGATCGCGAAGTGTATGGATTAATATGGGAGCATTTACACGTTTGTAGAATAGCCGAATTGTGAAAACAAAGAAAATCCATCGGATACCCGGCATCGGTATAACTCGGTGCCGGATACCTACGTGTGAAAAGAGCCTAAATCTTTCTGTCCGTAAACGTTACGGGCACGGCACGGTTATGTCTAAATCGACCTTAAATCGGAGATATATTTACGGAGGGAGTTCGTTATATACGAGTACGAGTAATATTGATATAAATCTCGCAGCATCAATATATACGCGCATAATCGATTAAAGATGCAACGATAAGAGTAAAACGCATAATTTGTTGCATCTAGTACAGACATTCATGGTGGCGTATTAAAAAGTTAAAGAAAATTAAGTGCAACGTGCGTAACTTTCTTTCATTTAAAAAAGAAATGTATAATTTTATGAAATAATGAGAGATTCTTTTTCTATACGGCTAATTCACTACAAATCCAAGTGTGATATTTTAACTAAAGCTCTTCTTACACATTTCTTGTCGTTTTGAATGATGCCATTTAACACGATTAAACATATTAATACGGTTAAACGCGTTGATTTAACACGCAACAAAACATGTAAAATGAGCTTCAGTCAAATGTATCATTTTTAAACGTTTATGCGTGTAAAAATAGCACACTTGGATTTACAATGTATGATAAAACAGCTTGCAATTACAATTAATTACAAAGTTTTCTATACATATAATCATTAGTCTATATACTCTATATAAATCAAAATGGTATAGTTACCATAGTTGCCTCTACGCTATTAAATATTAAAAGATAAAATAGAAGCGAGTTCACGCCGACAAAATTGGAAACGATCAGTCAGATTACGTGATCGAAGGCACTGTTGGTCGTGTACCGGACTCGCGGCCGACCGACCGGTCGCTCGCCGATCCGCGGTAAGTACGCGATCGCGTATGCAGTATTCATTCTCTCGGTCGGATCTAGTACCGGTAATCACGCTGGCCACGGCGGCCTCTCTCCCGTCCGCGTTGCAAACAGTGGCAAGACTACTACCTTTTGTAATTCGTGGCAGAAAAGAACGCGAAAAAGTGGCGAATCCGTGTTAGAATCCGAAGATTCAAATAGCCTAAAAACTATGCTGGTGCGAGCACTCTCGTATTGTATTGAAGTCAGGCTGCCTTAGGCCCTTGATTCTCTGCACGAGTCTCTTTGGGCCTGAGGTCAAAATCAGTTACTGGTCTGGTGATGCGAATATATAGCCTCTCCCAGTCAACTCATGCGCCCACCTCCCAGTGGTCTCGCTGGACCGCTGCAATGAGGCTGTTCCGATTCAGTACGGCTCGGTCGCAAGATCTGATGTCGGCTAACCGGCGCGCTCTGCAGTAACCAAGTGGCGTCAATGGCGATCTGACTGCGCCTCTAGTGAGCTTGTAGTGATACAGGCCCAAGTACCGCTGGTGAGTTGTGGAGCCAAGGAAGAGCACGGTTATCTGGGAAGGTTTTGGCTGTCAATCCGTTTGCTCCCCAACACGCAGTAAATATGAAAAAGTCAAGAATGAATCTTCACACCCGGGTGCCTGTAATATTCTCGAATATTATAGGCACTGCACGCACGATGCGAGATTGATGACTCGGTTAGTGCGGAAACACCCAGTGACTGCGTAGCTGGCTCCTCGAGAGTAGGCGCTAGTTATCGGGTATAGAAACGATTACGCCTCTTGATGCACGAAACTCATGCCACGAGTAGCCGTGGCCCCCAATAGCTTTTTTCTTTTTCTTCTTCTTCTTCTTTGTAAATTTTATGGCACCTAATCCTCCTCAGGATCACATAACGGCCAAGAACAAGTCGAAAATAATAAATACAGACTCAAAAAATTCAATTCCAAACTCGGCGCTGATTGCATCAGCAATCTTCAAAAATTATTCAGGACAAAACACGTCCGAACATGTCCACGGTCTCGACGAGATTCGCTCCTAGTAGCCGTGTCAAATTAAAATAGAAATAAATAGTAATAAGTTATTTCGTGAATGGATATCCATCTGTGTCAAACGCAGTGCACGGGCAATGCGTTTCAATCATGCCCGGCGCCGGGGATCGACTCGCAACGGTGGCGGGATTCGCGTCCGCTTCTCCCACGTTGCAAGGCCGGCCAACTTCGACTCCCCAGCTAAAGTGAAAGATAATCGTATGCTTTAATGGGCTTAGAACCCTTAAAAGGGGGTCGTTCGGCTGATTATATTCGGAGTCGTAGATCAATGAGACCCCTTCGTCGGGACTGGAATCCGATTGGGCCTGATAATCGATCGAATGATGCTTTCGCTTGAACCGTAACTGACCCGTCTCGCGAAAACCCTTCGCGAATGGATTGTTATTGATCTTCAACTTTGTGATGTTCTCGTTTTCGTAGGCCGTCACTGCGATAAATTCCGTCTCTTTAAAAGCAAACAACGCGGTTGGATGAGTAAAGAGCTCGTTGTAGTTCTTCGCATCGAAGCAACGGACTATCCAGATCCTAGGAACGTATTTGTGCATCGATGTTAATACCACGTTATTGTTGGGATCGTTGATGTTGTTCGTGAGCTTCAATTTATTGAAGCTGATCGGATTGTCCATCCAGTGGCTCCCCGTTGCCGGACTCTCGGGATGCTTATAAATCCTATAGCCGAAGAGCTGTTGCGGTTCTGCCGGCCCCGTAAAACTCCAGCCACCCATATTGCTGTTCTTGCCTCCGTTCTGGTATCCACAGTACTTGTTGCGGCGATCGGAGGCCGGTGCTATCTCCATAAAAACATAATAATTCTCACGTTTCTTCAAACCGCTTACGTTTATCTGAACGGACAGGAACATGCGCCGACCGCTCTTGGTAATTATCATTTCTGTATTATTCTCGTAGAATTGCTGTCAGAAGTTTCGATTAAGCAGCTCCACGTTGACTCGCTTGAATTCATCCTCTCACCTAATTTGCGTTGTAGAGCGATCAGTGACTGCGCGAAAAGTGGCGATGCCAGTTGCATATTCAGTTCCAGAGGCATCAGTGCGTTGATTGGATCCTGAAGAAACATTTCCGATGATCGACGTTTCTTCTCCGACACCGTCTGTGTAAGGTATAAGGCAAAAACGGAAATGCTCAAAACGAATGTCGAAATCACGTGCAGTTGTAGAATGGAACTAAGACGACCGGTTCTCGCCTACCACAAAACGGGATCAGTGCAATCCGCCGAAACTAGGCGAACTATATGTGTCGTCGGTCGTTCGGAGCCAACACATGAGACAACCATGTGTCCATGAACCTTTTGTCCTTTCTGCCACGATTAACAAAAGGTAATATATAAGGTAACAAATAACGTTCACGTGATAATTTTAAATGCCATAATCACACTAATCTACTGAGCCAGTTAAAATAAATATTAACTTATTACGCGTTGCTAATCCATTTGTCGTAACTTTCTCTGTCTTTAACCCTTTAGGGGCCACACATCGATCCCGTTGGAGTAAAATGTTATAATTTATAAGGTGGTCTTAAAAAACGTCCCTGATAAAAGTTTTGTAGTTTTTTTTTTATGTACATAATTATGTACACAGACCACTAAAGGGTTAAAAATGTTCAGATACTGTCTGTTCCTTTTCCGGGTAATCTCAGTAGAGACATCCTGCACTTTTTCAAGCTTTTCATATATTATACATATTTGCCTTTCCGCTGAAACTCGATCAGTCGAATTCAAGATATTAAGAGTCTCTAATGATTCGATAATATTCCAACAACGTTCAGATGAAGAAATTATTAGATTAATGCGTGTATAAATGGCAACAACTGGTTTCTTTTATGTACATTTTACATTAGTGATATATATTAGCGATGACAAATGTGGATGGGGTTTCCGAGATTCCACAGTGTATAAGTATAGACAAAATAAGACTGTGTATACCTAGGGTTAAAAAAGATAACATGCAATTTATTCACGCTCATGTACAAAGTAACGTCGACTACGCAGAAATTATTGATAATGATAGTACGGGTACAAAATTCGGTTTTATAAAGCGCAAACGAAAGCCAGAGACTTGCAGAGTTTCTTATTCACGCATCATGGAAATGCACGCCCTTAATCTATCTACACATACGGAAAGAACGGTTTTACTAAAGTATCTAAAAATTTAACTAGATACAGTCTATAAATAATTTTGTTGCACCGTTAAAATAATTATGTAAAGCAATCAAACTGATTACTAACATCAAAATTTTTATCTGTATGTAGCTAAATTTTTAGATACGTCAGCAAAACTGTTCTTTCCGTGCACCATTCTTTTTTACACTCTTTACAAATATAGAAAGAGGATATCAAAAAATGAAAATGAATTAAGTTATTACAATGTTAAATTAACGTAAAAATCCATGTACACGGGTGATCTCGAGATTTTTAGAGTCTCTTTTTTCTCTCTCTGCGGTAATAAAAGTTCACGTTTTCACGCCAAATCGCGTGTTACGATATCGTATTAAAACTTATAATAAACGACCGTTTCGGCCAAATAGATTCGGCCGAACTTTAACCGATGATATAATGTGCGCCTTTAAATATAAAAAAAAATACATAATTATACTCAATGTATATAAAATAGAAAACAATAGACGTTTAACTTGTACACGTAAGTGAATCTCGTGTATCACTAATGTATATTATAAAAGTGTACTTGGCGCTTTTTTTTACCTTTTTTGAAAATTACATTTACATCATTAACAAAAAGATATTTTCACAAGCTCGAACTATTCTTATAGTATATCTGCTGTAATCTACTTTTCATTAAAAAGTACTCTTTCGTAAACTATTCATCATACTGTGGGTACCAATAAATTCTAGATTTAGTAAAAACATAAGATAAATGGTATCATTTATCAAAACTCATTTAACCGATAAGCTTAAAAATGCAATTAATTATACGGATTTAACTTTAATTGTGATATACAAATTATCTAATTCTCTAATAAAAATTCAAACAGTTAATTCCACTTAAAAATGATTAAATGTCTAATACAAAATCTAGAATATTATTTTGCATATAATAAAAAAAAAGAAAATATCTTATTAATTATTTCGGCTTTTGCGGAGAAAAATTATTTAATTTTCAGATCCAATTAAGGTATAAAGGTACCAATACTCGGACACTTAAGAGTAGGTAAATGTACCAATGCCTGGACACGTACCTGTCTGAATACCTTTAAAAAAATATAAATTTATGGAAGTAAACATTTAGATATCATAACTAAAGTTTCAAACTACAAGAAAAAAATATTTTTATTTTTTATTTTAATTCACGTTATAATTATAAATAATAAAGGTGTCCAGATATAAGTACACATGTCCGAGCATTGATACTTTTAACTTAATTTCTAAATGTTCAGCAAGAAATAATATATTAACTTCTTAATGGCTAATTAAGAAGATATTCGACTTCGAGGATGCAACGCGTGAAATTCAACTAAGTCCGCATAACATTTTTTTTTTTAAGTTCTAGACGTTCTGATAAGAGTTCCGTGTTTTACTATAGTAGAACTCTAAGAATTGTGAAAGGAATTTCTATGATCGAAAACGATCCGGTCACTAGTTAAGAAAATATTCAACTTCAAAGATCTGCCGTGAACATCATTTGCGTAAGTTTTGATGATTTCTTTCAATAGATTTTTTTTGCAAAATTACCAAAACTATCGCTAAAAAGTATCAGAAACTATAAAACTCGACTGTATGAGAGAAGAACTCTCTTTTATTTTTTTTCTGCTAGAAAATGATCTGCTACGGGAAGTTAGCAGATCATTTTTTCGATCGATTGTTTTTTGGGTAAAATCATCAGAACTATTACTAAAAAGTATCAGGAACTATAGAACTCGACTGCATGCGACAAGAACTCCCTTTTATTCTTTATCTGCTGGAAAATGATACGTCAACTTCACCGACATCAAAGCAAGTCATATAAATCAAAAAGATATATTTCGTACATCATACAATCGGTAGAATAATGCGTATAACATGTAACAACACTGTCTTAAAAAAAAACATATGACATTAGCGTTACACATCGACGTCATAAATGGACATAAAAAAATTAGAAAACCAATAAAATGCAGAAATGAAAGAAATCACAATTAGTTTAAAAAAATTTAAATTAGACTAAAATCTATCGTTCGTTGTTAGGTGCTTCTTAAGTGTATTAATTTTTAGAAGAAAGCCGGTATCTTTACATAAATTCGAATAAGTTGAAACTAAAAAAAAAAACAATTTCTTTAATCTGACGATAAAATTATTAACTATTCATATTTCTAAAAAAGTATTTCTAAAAAATTTTCCTTAATATTTTATTAGTTATATGTTTTCTTTATATTTATTTATACGCATGTTATTTTCTTAAAGAAAAAAGAACACATATATACAAGTCAAGAAATATCATTTCATAAGAAAGCGTTTCATAGACTAAACTAGTCGAAAAGAGAGGTATGGTTTAATTACTTATTAGTAATAAATTATTACCTAAACCTTAGATGAATGTAAATATGTACGTAATAATATGTTGGGCAAAAGATTATACGTATATCCATATTTACAAATAATTAAACCTCTCTCTTCGACCTTTGTAAGCAGTTTTTCAAACGGTTTTTAACGCGATTTCTGTATCGCGCTTAGTGTTACATAGTGTTTCAAACCAAACAGTACAGAACTTTGCTAAATTATAATGGAATTAAGAAAAATTATAAAACGTCAGGCGAACACATGGTTTAAACCAAATCCCGAAAGAACAGAAGTAACGTGTTCCATTTGTCCAAAAAATTTCCAAAATTTTAAAGTATCCAAAACACACAAAGCTCGAGATATCAGAATCCATATTAAGGAAAAAGGTCATGATAAGCATTCAATTTATTAAAAGAGCTATATCCAATACCTGATCATCTACAGTCTGCTTTCGATGAATCAACATATATTCATCACTATTAATATATTTTTGTTTTTAGATGTTAGATGATGTGAGATTGAACGAGTGGTTTTTTAACAAATATAAACTTATCGACCCCCTCTTCGCGCAGACAAAGTCGGTTTGGGAGACGAAGAGTTTTAAATTAGCAAGGAAATGGGTTACGTGGAGTAGGTCGCATAGAAAAATACCTGATGCACCTGAGGGATTTGTCGATATTCAGAAAATAATGTTCCTACAAATAATTAAACCTCTCTCTTCGACCTTTGTAAGCAGTTTTTCAAACGGTTGTTAACGCGATTTCTGTATCTATAGGGTCAGTGCACCATTTGTGGCCACTGCTCCATTTGTGGCCACTTCGACGAATCTTTCGAATTATTTAGTTAATGATTTATGTTCGCGCTACGTAAATTGGAGGATTTTGTTTTTACGGTATTTGTGTTGGTCAAGCTACCCGCCAATGCAGAATACAGAACTTGTTTTATGACAAAACTATGGTTTATAACCGAAGTGTGTGAACTGTTGCATTTTCTTATGGAAAACGTTAAGGATACGAGATAAGTTAAACGTTATAATAATTGTGTAAAAGACATAAATTTGTGTAAAAGACATAATTGTGAGTAATGTTTGTGTAATTGGCTTTCGAAAAGTCTAAAAATTGACCTCGAAGTGCATAACCACGTATTTGACTTCTATTTAAAAAATAATAATGAGTGTCGAAAACTAGATCATGCATTAATATAATTCTCCATTTTTGGCCATGGTATGGCCAGAACTGGTTATTGCAGTGTTCCAGTTGTGGCCAGATAATCTCCAGTATCGTTATTATTCGTGTAGGTATACCTAATGCATATACGACGTACGTATAAGTATTTGAAATACTTATACACCGATGTTATTAACCGAGGTTGTGGTGTATCATGTCTGGAAGACAAATTAGGTAAAAGTTAAATATGCCACATATTATATTTTTATCGTTTATAATTTGCAACTAAAATGTCCATGAACCGCATGAGAATTGTTTAAACAATGATTTAACTAATAATGTTCAGGAAATTTGTACAACGCAAATATCAGTAATCTCAAACACTAGAGAAAAAACTTTGAAAAACATTTTAGTTTATCCTGAAGTAAAAAAGTCATCAAAAAAGAAAAATATAAATAAAATACAATTACCTTCAGTGATTACAAGTGATTGGTTACAGTTAAAAAAACAAGAAGAGAATAAAAAGCGATTATTGTTAGAGACAGTTAAAGACAAAAAAAGAAAACAGAATTAAGTGATAAAATAAGAAAAAAATTTAAGAATAAAAACAAAAAAAAGAGAAAAAGGCAATAGAGAAAAAGAAAAAACAACAAGAGAATGAAAAAAAAGGATAAAATAATTGCTAAAAAAATTACAAACTGCTAATAAAACAAGAAAGTTTTAGAAGTAAAAACTCTAATAGATAAATTATTTTAAACAATGTTAATTTTTTGATATTTTTATTTTACAATTTTATTTGATATTTTATTTTATTATTTTATTTGATATCTGATTTACAATTCTAATTAAAAACAGTTAAGTTACTATTGATGACGTATGAATCTTCATAAAATACATAAATTTTTTAAATTCTCGATATTAGTTGATAGAGGTTATGTATAATATGCTATATATATAATATTTTATTAAAAATAAATATTAATAATTAAAATAAATCATAATTTTTATTATATATATCTATTTATTAATTGTTTAATTAAAAATTAACCTTAGTTTTATTATGTGGCCAAAACTAGTACTTATTGTGGCGAAAACTGGTGTTTTGATGGCCAAAAACGGTGAAATCGGAACTTATAATAAAATTTTTATTTTTAAAACATTTATTTAAGTTTATTTGTTTGCCGAACTTAAATTTCTTATCTAAAAAATTCTTAAAAATATATTAAAGTAGTTAAAAGCGTTACATAACAAAACGTATTTAATTAAAACGCATTTATTTCGTCAAAAATCCTTAAAATGGCCACAAATGGTGCACCGACCCTATAAAGAACTATTTCCTTCACCATTTTTTATAGGAAATATGGTGGTATGTATATTTCCTGGTATTATACATTATTGTCCCGTAAAAAGTAAACACAATTCAAACTTACAAGAGTTTGTAGTATCTGACACTTTTTGACTTTTTAATACAGATATGCAGTGAAGATGTCGATATTTTAATATCATCTCCATGGCAAAACAAAAAACCTGCGCCATGGGTAAATTTTCTCGGATGGAGTGTCGAAGATAGTTATATTGGTATGTAATATTTGAATTAGTGTTACATAGTGTTATTGATATTAGTGTTACATAGTGTTACATATCTAAATTTATTTTACACAAACCTGAACAAAGTAAAATTAAGAGGAATATTAGATCAATATGAATTTGATAGAGAACATACGATGACTGAAATATGGTAAATATGCATATCTTCATTCAATTTAATATTCAATTGATATTCAATGTATAACTTACGTAGATAATACGTACAATTTCGCAGATTTACTTGGCTACAATTTCGACCTATTTTAGTACGAGAAATTACCTTATTCTCACTTGTACTACGATTTCGCGCCCTACCCTGTGTATATACATATAAAACTACACGTATATTGTACTAATAAAATATCTTATGACCACGTAGGTAAAAAAAGAAACTTGACATGGCGCCATATCTCACGATAAAATGTACAATGTGTGATTACATTTTTCGGAATTATAAAGCACAAGACGTGAAGGAACACCTAAAAACTGAACATCAATCAGTAATAAAAAATCTATGTGAAGAAATTCAACATATAGGGCATTATTTATGAAGTAATCCACCCCAAATTTTCAGTTTTCCGATCATGCTGAAATTTGCACAAATTGTAGTCCTATGAGAACTAAAATAATTGCCCAAATTTTTTTTAACCCCTGTCCAACGGATTGTCCACTTACAGGGGCTTGGATTTTTATCATTTACGCCGTCGCGTCGAACTTCAAACGCCGATAAATGCCAGTAAACTACTCCGATTTTAAAAAACAAGGTGTGATTTTAAAAGGTCTTTTTATGCCCTTTAATGCTATAGAATCAATTTTTTTTCTTCAAATCAAACTTAAGATTTTTGAAGGTAAAGATAAAAAATCGTTTTTTCTCAAATTTGAACACCTTCGATTTTCTTCTAAAAAATTTAAAAAAAAAATAGGATTCTTTAAAATAATTCCAGGCTCAAGATGGGCAGACTTTTAGTTTTCGAGATATGGTCCATTTTAGGACCGAGCGCATCACCCATGGTGCAGTGTGGGCGCTATTACAAGTGCCACAGATGAATATAGCAGTAAATCTATTGAAAATCGTGTGATTCTTGGTAACTTAGTGACTTTTGTAAAAGAACGGCATAGCAATAGTTCATCTTGTCTGTCGCGGAAAGCGAAAAAAAAAACAATGTAAAACCAACTGAAAAGCAAAGTAGGTTAATCAATATTAATCGACTCATGTCTTACGATGCTAGTTATGCAACCACTTCTATTTGGAATTATTTCACGGCCGAAAAATGCCCAACTCTGGCGGGAAAGCCGAAGTTATTTTTCATTGGAGCGTGCCAAGGCAGTCAGTTTGACCCGGGCTATGTTTTCTTTATATTTATTTATACACATGTTATATTCTTAAAGAAAAAGGAACACATGTATACGAGTCAAGAAATACCATTTCATAAGAGAGCGTTTCATAGACTAAACTGATTTTTAATTTTTACCGTAATCTAACTAACTTCAACATTTTTAATTCTCATACACGCTGCGTGTGTTTTAACTTAAAATTAATTTAAATTTAGTAATCAAAGGAAGAGAAGATAGAGCCGTACGATATGATATGGTTGAGCAAAAAATTATACGTACATCCACATTTACATACATCCAAAAAAAGTTTAAGTAATAAATAAAGTAAATAAAACATCCCTCTCTCTTCGTTTTGCTGAGCAGTTTTTCAAACGCTTGTTGACGCGATTTCTGTACCACGCTTATTACTTAACCGTCTACAATAGAAGACGCAAGTAATTGTGACAATCGTTATGGCAGAAATATCGAACTGGTTTGAAGTAGATAAAGCCGAAAACAAAGCAACGTGCAACGTATGTCATAAAAAATTCAAGTTATCAAAAAGAAATAGGACACGTGATTTAAGATCACATATTAAAAAAAAATAAATAACACCGAAAATTGGATGGAGTACTTTATATCAACATTTTCCTGATAAAAAGAAGGTAAATTAACATTTATTAACTTTTCATACACGTGTACTACTTCCATGTTGTTTTTAGATGTTAGACGATAATATGTGGTATATGCGGTTTCTTGATACAAAATCTCAATTTATTGAAAATCTTTTTACGCTTAGTTCCACATGGGAAACAGTATGTTTTAAATTAGCAAAAAAGTGAGCCACAAGTGAAGAAGTACTTAAAATTGCAAAGCCTGAAGAATTTATAGATATTCTACAAATAATGTTCTTAAAATATCTAGATTTATTTCTTATAAACCAAACAAATCTAAAAAAATGTGCAAGTAAAAACTTGCACATTGAAGAAAAAAAAAACACTGTAATCCCTCGCATGTTTATATTGTAAATTCATTTTGTTTCAGTTAGAGTTATATGGGATATAAATTTTTTTTTACTATTTTTTTTACTCAAATGTGTGAATCATATGTACATCAAACGTAACTCAAATAAATTCTTCTTTTACTTAAGTAATATTATAGATGCACTTATTTTGTGACTTTCTATATTAACATTGCCCTTATAGAAATTTAATACTGATAAGTGATTATTTGGCTATTAAAATACTAAACATATACTCAATACAGCAAATATGATAACACATATCGGTTATTTATATTCTATATTTATTTTAAAGGAAGTAATTGGTCTTAAAAAATGCGTGTTTTATTTTAGTAAAATTTTTAAATATATAAATCTGATATTTTACACACAATAATTTTATATATTAGAATTAATATTGCTCATTAATAAAATCTATATTTACCTGAACTTCTGTACTTTCTGGAAATAGAAAGAAGCCTGATATCTCTTCTATAATTTTTAACATAGGATACCACGCTACATAATTTGTTTCACGTGATAGATAGTGCGTGAGATTTTTGAAGAAACGGAAGTCGAGTTTATTCTTTAATAGGAAATAATATGCGTCATCGATAATCTGAGCACGATTAAGTACATGTATATTGATATATTCCGTTGAATTTAGATATTCTTTAAGTTTTTCCAATTATCTTTGTCATAATTTACACGATAATATCCTGTCGAATACAATAAATAAATTTCATGATTAATTATGCAGAAAATTATATAAAATGGATATAGAAACACAATAAATTTATTGATTTATATTCACCAGCTTGTTGTACGTTGACGATAATCCAGTCATTTTTCTTAATATCAGTTAAATGTAAAATTGGCATCTGCGGAGTCAGCCATTTTTCCTTAGTAATATTAAATGCATTCTGTGTAGTATAAGTCACTCGAACATACAAGTCTTTCGGATATGATTTATCAAGATATTCTTGCAATGTTATTTCGACATCGTCTCCAGAAGATTCTCGGGTCATCTGCAGTAGGGGATAGCGATTTCGCGTTGTCCATTTATTCATTTTCATTGTTAAATTAATATCTGATTTATACAACTCCACTTTTTGAAGAGCATCAAAGAATATGTCGGTTGTAGTAATATAAATATCGTCGGATATAAATTGGCTAAATTTGTAAAGTTCAATATTAAAAGTTAACAAAGACATTGCATTAGAAGACATAAAATTGCGATTCATTTTATCCGTATATTAATTTTATAATAAATATTTATTATTACATTTGTTCATGTATTCAGTACATAATTATTATATTATAGTTATTTTATTACTTACTACGTGCTTAAATATTTATTAAGACCTTGGAGAAATGTATGTTCGGATACCATTTGTGACAATGAACGTATAAAAACGGGTGCTACAACAATTAACATCATAGAAATGTGATTAAACAGGTGTAAAATAATTCAATTTTAAATTTTAATATATTCGAAATTATAACTAATTTTAAAGAGAAAAATGAGTTTAAAATTTTAAATTAGGCCTACGTATTGTTTTCTTAGTAAAAAATATGTCTTAGCAATATTATAACCGATAAATAGATTAGGTATAGACAAAGCAGTAAATCTTCTATATAGTTTTATGATCTATAATCTATACACTTAGATATTTTTTATGGATAATAATTTAGCGACACTTACTCTTACCTTTAATGTAATAAGTAAAAGAAAAAAGAGAATTTATATCAGACGGTGAATTAACAGGTTCTATTATAAGAGGCATATCGTAGTAATCATTCAAACGGAGAGACTCATGTTGAAATTGTACTGCGAGTAAATCCATCAGATGAAAATTTATAAACTAGTGACAAAAATTTTAATTTGATCAAATAATTATTTAATAAGAATATATAGTAATATATTGTTTGCTATTGCAAAATAAAGCTCTTTACTTTTATAACAATAACAGATTAAATGTATAGTAACATTTTCTAAAATGACATATATTTTAACGAAAACTAATCATACTTTTTAATAAGTTTTTATTTTACTTTTAGGAGGTGTGTGTAATTTCACACTTAATATTTATTTACACTAGACACTACAGCGCGCGCTTCGCGCGCGCTATTTAGCTTTAACATTATGCTATTACTATTACACAATTAACCCTTGATACACACAACTGTCAAAATATACAATGACAGCTGCAAATGAAGTAAGCGCAGCAAGAGAACCAATCGGCATCGCGGAAAAGTGACAACAATACCTACGACATGCCCTTTTTAGAAGAGGACTAAACACTACAGACGCGCGCTACGCGCGCGCTATTTATCTTTAACATTTCACTATTAACCCTATTATACACAACTGTCAAAATATACAATGACAGCTGCAAATGAAGTAAGCGCAGCAAGAAAACCAATCGACGATACGTCGTTCTGCAGGGACGGAGTCCGTTATATTGATTTTGTGCGGACGAGTCCCGAGAGAGATTCATTAACGCTTTGGCCGTGTCCTACTTAAGTACTCCAATCGCGAAGTCACTCAGGAACGAGTCCAGTGCGTATACACGGTGGAGGCGGCCAAGGTACTTCGAGGTCGACGAATGGAGTGGCCAAATCATGTCGTAGGTATTGTTGTCACTTTTCCGCGATGCCGATTGGTTCTCTTGCTACGCTTACTTCATTTGCAGCTGTCATTGTATATTTTGACAGTTGTGTGTATCAAGGGTTAATTGTGTAATAGTAATAGCATAATGTTAAAGCTAAATAGCGCGCGCGAAGCGCGCGTCTGTAGTGTCTAGTATATTAAAAAATAGTATATATTAAAAAATTATAATCAGTTGAAAATTTTAGTCAAGTTAACAACATTTTTATCTCAGTGTATATATAATAATTAAACTCGATATTAGTATTGTAACAAAGAAAGATGTCGTTAGAGCGGATTACTCCCATCGTATTTTTAATCTGACGATAGAATCATTAACTATTCATATTTCTAAAAAAATATTTTTAGAAAATGTTTCTTAATATTTTATTACTTATATGTTTTCTTTATATTTATTTATACACATGTTATTTTCTTAAAGAAAAAGGAACACATGTATACGAGTCAAGAAATATCATTTCATAAGAGAGCGTTTCATAGACTAAACTGATTTTTAATTTTTACCGTATATCTAACTAACTTCAGCATTTTTAATTGTCATACATGCTGCGTGTGTTTTAACTTAAAAATAAGTTTAAATTTAGTAAAAAAATCGAAGAAAGAAGATAGAGCCGTACGATATATGTTGGGCAAAAAATTATACGTATATCCATATTTACATACATCTAAAAAGTTGAGGTAATAAATAAACCATCTCTCTCTCTTCGATTTTTGTGAACAGTTTTTCAAACGCTATAGTTAACATGATTTCTGTACCGCGCTTAGTATCAAACAGTCCGCAAAATAAAAAGGTATAATACTAAATCATAATGGCACCAAAAGAAATATTAAAACGTGCAACAGTGAGTGACTATTTTAAACTATATAGAAACAAAATGAAAGTAAAGTACTTAAAATGTAATATAAAATTTGAAGTATAAAAAAAATACGGCCAAAAATATAAGACTGCATATTCAAAAAGCAGGACATAATGAAATATTCCAATTACTAAAAGACCACTACCCTCTCGTGAAGTTCGCTTTTAAACAATCAGTGTATTATATAACGCAAAATATGCCTTTTGTGACAAAACCATATGCTATCTATGGAAAAGATCGTACCTAAAAAACCATTTTGATGTCCAATATAGATTCACACAGCTCTGTTTTCGACCCTATTTCTCCTCCCCGAACTTTCCACCTGCTCCCCCGCCGAGGGCTAACGGGGGAATCTCACTCTGCGTATAATGGAGGTTCATGATGAAGATGCTGAATTTCATGACGCTATTCACACTCTGAATACACTGATCGGGGAGTATTATGATAGAGATGATGTATTTTTTTGGATAAGCCTGACTTTTTGGCTAAAGTAATATTTTCCGCAATAAATTTAATAATTTAATTTAATTTAATTTATTTAACAGGCTTTGCACAAATACACTTTTGCTATTATCCATGAATAATGTTTAATAATGCTCCACTGTATGTATGTATGTATATATGTATACGTGTGACCACGCAGGTGTTTGCATTTTAAAAAGATCACTGTGTCGAGATGCTGTTTGTGTATGTTATGTAGGTCGTATCGATATGATCGATCCGCAGAATGTGGTCGGAAATATCTCGGGGATTGGAATCGTGTCGCGTTTGCTCGCATTAGTTGAAACTCGAAATCATTTCTAGCATATGGAGCATTTAAATAAGTCGTTTAAATGTCACGGTACGGACTGGAATTTTTCGAACATCTGTTTTCGGATACAAGTCGGACACAAATTCACGAATTCTTAAAACATAAAGTGCTCCTCTAAGTAGGTTGCAGCGGCCACTTGACACGAAAAATTTGACACGAAAAAAATTGCAGGTGCCGTACTTTTAGAAAATCGCCTTTATATGCTATTCATGAGATACTCCTATAATATTTCAAATAAATAAAGCGTTCTATGTATATGGAAACGTAATGTTATTTCTAATCGTTTAGAAGTAGAAAATTATTGTATATCAAATAAATAAATTATAATATTTATTTATAGTAAACCTTCAACGAATATTGATGTGTTTCAGTTAAACCTTTTATACTTAAAGAATAAAAAGTTAATAAACTTAGGACAAATAGCGTCAAAAGTTTATAGCAAGATGAAAAAAGAATAAAAAGTTAATAAACTTAGGACAAATAGCGTCAAAAGTTTATAGCAAGATAAAAAATAAGTCAATATTTAAAGTTCACGCCGCCATTATAAATGTCTAATTATGCGTTTCTTGTGGCGTTTTCTAATTCAGTAATTGTGTAATGTGAGAATCTCGCGATATCGATTTCGAATCCGTATCGGAGACCTAACATATTAATTTCTCCACTGTGTCGAAATATAGTGATGGCCAAGATTAAAAATGGTGCAAATTGAAAATTTGCACTTGGCTTCCTCGTAGAGGAAATGACGTCTTAAGATGCTAATACAGCCCTTTGATTGGCTGATGACGCCTTAAGACTATACTTAACACGATCTTGAATATAAGACCCGACTATGAATACCGGCCTTAAAGAATTATATAAAATAGAAATAGAGAGAAGACTGAAGAATATAACAAAATTAAAAATAGACCGATATCTTAAAATTTACAGAAGTTAAAGCTATTACAGACATTTTTCTAAAAATTAGGGACCTTTGATCGCGTATAAAGCTGAGTCTAATCAACCAAATCTTAAAGAATCCATTTCTAAAAAAGGCGTGTTACCTGAGTGAATTTCGTTTGTATCGTAAAATTGAAGCCTCTTTTCCGCGATGCCAATTGGCTATCTCGATTGATTGCCGCGCCGCGTAGCTTGCTTCATCCCGTGAGGGACTGTCATCGCGGAGTGTGGCGAGTTTCGTGCGTGTAGTGCGTCGTGTGTGTCATGATGTGACAGCTCGCGTCGTGTCGCGAGATTAATCGTCCCGCGTCGTGTCGCGATTATTATACAATAGCATAATGTTAAAGCTAAATGGCGCGCGCGAAGCGCGCGCGTCTGTAGTGTCTAGTCCTTTTCTAAAAAGGAGATGTGAAGTTTATTGTTGCCGCTTTTCCGCGATGCCGATTGGTTTTCTTACTGCGCTTACTTCATTTGCAGCTGTCATTGTATATTTTGACAGTTGTGTATAATAGGGTTAATAGTGAAATGTTAAAGATAAATAGCGCGCGCGTAGCGCGCGTCTGCAGTGTCTAGTTATATATAAAATAGGGGTAGAAAAAACTGAAAAATATAATAAAATTAGAAATAGATCGATATCTCCAAATTTGCGGAAATTAAAGCATAAACAAACATTTCTGAAAAAATTCAAAATTTTATTTAAAAAGAACCCATTGATTATTAGCAATTTTTATTAATTCTATTATATTCTTCAGTTTTTTCTACCCCTATTTCATATATAACTCGCTAAGATTTGGTTGATTAGTTCTGGAGTTATAGAAATTTCGGTAAATTTGGCACATACACACACACACACACACACACACACACACACACACACACACACACACACACGCGCACGCACACGCGCACGCACACACACACACACACACACACACACACACACACACACACACACACACACACACACACACACACACACACACACACACACACACACACATACATACATTTTGCTTCCTCATAGAGGAAGCTTTGTTTTCGTAAAAAAAATTTTTTTTGAGTTGCTTTTGCCAATGTGTTCAGAATGTTCTAAAACGTCGAAAAATCGCTATTTTAAAAAATGTCGGTTGTGTGTATGTATGTGTGTATGTGTGTATGTATGTATGTGCCAAATTTACCAACATTTCTATAACTCCAGAACTGATCAACCAAATCTTAACCAATTATATATGAAATAGGGGTAGAAAAGACTAAAGAATATAATAAAATTATTAAAAATTGTTAATATAATAAAGGGGTTACCGATTTTTTTTTATATATAATTCTTTAAGGCCGGTATTCATAGTCGGGTCTTATATTCAAGATCGTCTTAAGAATAGGCTTAAGGCGTCATCAGCCAATCAGAGGGCCGTATTAGCATCTTAAAAAATATCACTTCCTCTATGAGGAAGCCATGTGCAAATTGCTAATTTGCACCATTTTTTATATCAATATAAACAAATTTATCTAAAGTAAATCCTATCATTACACAGAAAAAAAGAATATTCTTAATTTGATAATATCTTTAGTTTTAACGAGGAAATCTTGAAATAAGATTATATTGTGTTAAAAAAAGAAAACTTGCTTTGAATGAAGAAATTTCATATAGTTTAACGAAGAAAAATATATTCTTATTATTCAAGAATAATTTTCTTGAATGAAAATAGAGAAAGTGTTGGATAGAGAATAACGTATTTGCTAAATAAAAAATTATAATTTTCTTAAAGTAAGATTAAGTAATTTCTATTTAAAAATTCGTTATTCTTAAAGAGAGGCAAAGAATTGTTGGATCAAAAATAACATTTTCAAATCAAAGATTGTGCGCATAACGCACATGTTGATACATGTCGGTACACGTCTGTACCCATAGCAGAAATAAGACGCGAAGCTTTTTCGTTCATTATAGTGTGTCGTGTTAGGCTGGATTTTCACGAGCCGCTGAAACCGACCGTTCGAGCGACAAAACGGATCACGTGACGACGTTTGTATCGTTTGTATGGTACAAACGTCGTCACGTGATCCGTTTTGTCGCTCGAACGGTCGGTTTCAGCGGCTCGTGAAAATCCAGCTTTATACTAGTATTCGATATACGCGGGAACGCGGGAATTTGTGGCGCGAGACAATACCCGCGCGTTCCGTGTCGCAACATCGCGACCGTCACTTGTCTGTACGGGTCGACGACGGACGACGGAAAACACATCAGTCACAGTCAATTCGCGACTCGCGACCTTGGTTGTTTTGCCGAGCAAGCTTGTGATTGTGAGATTTTGTCAATTCGTCAGTGCAATGGAGAATCTAAACTTAATTGCTACTTTCAAAGGTAATAAGTGTTTATACCATGTGATATACAGGCGTACAACGCGTTGTAACGGTTCGTTTCCTGAGACAAGAGGCGTCATGAATATACTTCTATATTCCCCCTTATCTCAAGAAACGATTTATCCGCCAGTGTACATATATTTTCGCGTGTATTATTTGACACTCGGCTGAAAATTTACAACTAACCTTAACTCGATACTTTAATCTTCTTAATACAACTTTTTTTATTGTTGAAGGAAGATGTTTTTCTTATTAAGCTAATTATATTGTATTCTTCATGTGACAATTATATTATTGAAATAAGATTGTAATATTGTTGAAATTTAATATTATCAAATTCTTAGAAGAAGATTACATATTCTTGCGTATATACGAAACAATGATCGCGTTGATTTAAGTATATAAGTTTTGGTTTAACACTTCTTTTTTTTCTGTGTAGAATACATAGTTTTCTTTCTAATAATAATATAAATACATTCTTTAGAATCTCTTTTAATTTCAATCTCATAATTACATTTTGCTTTTTTTTATTAATCGATCGATTTTCTTGAAACCGGTGCCAAAATTTTTTCTTTGGCAAAACTGGTGCGCGCTCAGTGCACATTAAAGCCGTTGTACACAAATCAACGTAATGTGTATGTTTAATATATACGGGTTAAGTCATATTAAGGCGAAAGCCTTAATATTCTTTATTGTACTGTTTGGTAAAATATGTATTGGCTATTTTATCAATTGAACTATTTGCATTATACTTTAAATATTAAATATTAAATCAGTGTACAACGGCTTTAATGTGCACTAAGTGCGCACTAGTTCTGCCAATGAAAAACGCTATTAATTTTTCTTACACATTTAACGGTGACAAATTACTTAATCTTTTTTACATAATTCGTTGCAGATATAGAAGAGATACTTCGAAAAATAGAGTACAAAAGAAATCAGTATTGGGAGAAACGGCGAGACGCCGATCTACAAAGATTGATCGTCCGGGCGGGTGGCGGAGCGGCGGCGTCGGTAGCAGCCAAAAAATTTATGTATTACTGGAAGAAAGGAGACATCATGCCTTCCAATTGGCGCGAAACAATCGAGTCGTACCGGCCTGGAGATTTTAACACCCATTTAGGCGTAACCAGCTGGCAACCAGAGCCGTACGACGAATATTTCAATGACTGGCGTTACACGCCAGAATTCGTCGTCAAATCAACACCCAGACAGGCAGTGAAAAAAAGGGCCAGCGAAAGAAAAATGTGGCTGGCTGCCGAGGAAGAGCTGGAACGCCGACGCCGAAGGCGAAAACAAGGTGTGCGTGTGTCTATGTGAGCGCGTGCGTGCACGAGTGCGTGCGTGTTAATAATTTTATTTTAATACAGGAGTACAATGTGCAAATTGTATAGGCCAACCAATACAACCCTTTGGAGACGAAACAATAATGGTGAGCCAGTCTGCAATGCGTGCGGCCTTTATTTCAAATTGCATAACGTAAGTGTTGAAATTACATAATAATATTACATTTTTTTATTCGTATATATTAATCGTATTTCATTTGAACAGAAATTAAAAAAAAATATTTAACAAAAAGTAGCATTCCCTTTTTCTATCGGTGGTGTTTGCGAGTGATGTTCTAAGAACTGCTATAATGCCTTCTATTCTCGTGCGATATGAAAACACCAAAAAAACAGCGAAGAAATTTTTTTAATTAACATTAATCTTACTGCGAACTGGTCAGCACGTTGTTATCAGTCTTTTTACGATTGCTAACCGCGATAACGACGACTTGATTGTTTTATGCAACACGTGCATGGAAAGTGCCCCATTACGCACGCTACGCGTGCGTGATAGACCACTTTCCGGGCACTTGCAACATAAAATAGGGTGTGTAAGCCGTGTGTAAAAATGAAAATTCCCGGGTGTGGTTACCGCACTCGCCTTCGGCTTGTGCGTAAACTCCGCACCCGGGATTTTTCATCTTACCTCACTTGTTACACAAATTACTATTTACGCACGTGAGACGACCCCGTCTCGACGTTGAAGAGGAGCGCAGATTATCGCGCGAATCTGTGCAAACGATCGTAACAACAAATTTAATTAAAACAGAAATCGATGCGCGAATGTACCGAGGTTTTCGATCGAAACGATGCTCGTTCTGTCTACCTCTCTCCCCCCTCTCTCTCTCTCGCTTTTATTAGTCATAATATAAAAGTTCAAAATACAAACGATTTCATGCTTTAGCTAGTCAAAGATTATTAAAAGAAAATAATTTTTCGAAATCTCTTATACAGAAATATAATTAGATTTATGCGAATAGGTGAATAAGCCTTTAAGTATGAAAAAGGAAGAAATACAGACGCGGAAGAGAAAACCGAAGAATCATTCGAGCATCACAAATCTACCCGGTCCTAGCGGTATCCACAAGACCGATATCAAGTCCAGTCTACTTGGTGAGTCTTCGGTGAGCAAGTCATTATACAGTTTATTTTTACTAACACCTCCCATCAATTTACATTTTAACAACTATACGTGATATACATCTTCAGCTTTGAATTATTGTTCGTCAAAAATTTTTTCAATTGACGACAATACCCTAAATAGTTTCATTTTCACGAACATTAGTTGGGCATTCAACTAATTAGATTAGGTGTACCTACAGGTAGGAGCCAGTAAAATACTTTCAAGAATATATATTTGCATGCAAAATTATTATGATATGATATGATAAACTACTGTAATATCTTATTACTTAAGCAGTTATAAACACTAGGAATATACCATTAAGATGAATCATTATATTATTAGGATCATTATTAAAAAAAATATTATTTAAAATGTACAGTTTGGAGCTAAAAATTATTTTTAACCGTCGCTATCATAGACGTGTAAATAATAACTAACCGATTTCTCCGCGTACAAATATCATTCTTCATGGAACGGTCAGCCAATAATTCCCGTCCCCGTCCATCGGCAATCGCGATGGCCGACTAAATACACGTTCGCGTGTACATGTGACAGTATATGAAGAAGGGTCGGGGAAACTCTGACAAGAGCATACAAGAACCGATAGCGCCTCGGATTGGTCAGAGCTCGGGATGTACTCTGATAGCGGCTAACACATACCTTTCATCGATGGGGGATCAACCCGAAGAACACGCACGCGACGCGTTAAGATATCCGGGAGGGGGGCGTGAAACGTTACCTTCGGTTCGTCGATGTTTTCCTCACACATAAGATCATAATAAAATTAAAAAATGATCAGCGAGTGATCGGCATCACCAGGTTGCATGTAATCTTCCAGAAAGCTATACTTCTGATCGATTAAAAAATATATTAGCACGTTCGCTCCCAATTGAGATATACTTTTTTATTTACAATAATTAAACTGTTATATGGTATTTCGAATTAACGTGATCGAGCATTATCGCTTATTGTTAGTCGAAGTCCTTCAGATTTGCAAAACCGGATATATAAAACTGGTGAATAATAATTCGCGAAATTTTACTTGAGTTACACATGCGCTTATCTTTCCCTAAAATCACGCTACGCGGCCTTGGGGCACTTCCTAAGTAAATGACAAAATAAAGATTAAAACCGATTAATGATTGTATGAGCATCTCGAATATTCATCGTGATAAGAAGCTGATAGCTAAACCTTTCCGATTTAAGTGTCAAATATACATAATTAACAAAAAAATAAGTGAAAAGACATAAACAAATTCATTATTGGAAGAAATCTATTATTAACAAATTTAAACGTATCATAGAATAACATCACGAATAGTGCGTTACCTTGAAAAACAATTTATATCCATGCATATATTGCTTGTCAAAAGAAGTTATGAATAATGCAAGAGCATGATCAGCGCGTCAAGTGTGGTAGTCGAGTAAATTAATCATGATCGATATTGTTTTTTGTTGACATTGCAGTGGACTCGTTGCAGTTGAACATGTACGCAACCGGGGGTGCATGGGGGTAATGGAGGGGTTGAAAAATATTGTCTTCCTGTAAGTACACCAACTGGGACACAATTAGGGCATGCACACTCGCCTCTTGCATTACCTACCGCCGCCGTTTTGAATCGCTAAACCACTCTTACATAAGTTACGAATCACTTCATTTGCAACGCAGAAAATTTGTGCATATTCCATTTTATGACAGACTATCGTTAATTTCATTAATAAACTGACTATTAAAAAAATTAAAATCAAATCAAAGAAACTTCGAACGGAAAAAGCAAATAAACTGCAAAATAACTGCACAAACAATAAAGAAATAACGTGAAAAGTGGTATTCATTATAAACAGACTCTAATAAATCAAAAAATGATTGAACTGCTGTACGGTTAGAGCCCTTCGCGCTTGCAGGAAAAGTTTCTTCAAAATTCTTTTGCGATAATTGCTTATGCCTGCTGAGGAAATAGTAGAGCCACTGTTGCCCTGCTCTTTCCTTTTCCTTGTTGAACATATGTGGAATGTTGTTCTCTTCAGCAAATTCAAATGCGAGTTTTCATATATCTATTGAAGTGAGGCCAAATAAACTTTTTTTAAAAAATGGCACCGTTAATGAGAATGCGGACAACTTAATTAGTGAATATAGTAACAAATGAAGTTGCGCAGTATTTAAAAATTAAGAAGTTATTAATAATAGATGAATTTTGGAAGATTTGTGTAAAAACTTGTAACATTTAACTAAAATGGTTGCAAATTAGAAATTTGCACTTGGCTTCCTCATAGAGGAAGTGACGTCTTAAGATGCTAATACAGCCCTCTGATTGGCTGATGACGCCTTAAGACTATACTTAACACGATCTTGAATATAAGACCCGACTATGAATACCGGCCTTAAAGAATTATATAAAATAGAAATAGAGAAGACTGAATAATATAACAAAATTAAAAATAGACCGATATCTTAAAATTTACAGAAGTTAAAGCTATTACAGACATTTTTCTAAAAATTAGGGACCTTTGATCGCGTATAAAGCTGAGTCTAATCAACCAAATCTTAAAGAATTATATATGAAATAGGGGTAGAAAAGACTGAAAAATATAATAAAATTAGAAATAAATCGATATCTCCAAATTTGCGGAAATTAAAGCATAAACAAACATTTCTAAAAAAAATCAAAATTTTATTAAAAAAGAACCCCTTGATTATTAGCAATTTTTATTAATTCTATTATATTCTTCAGTTTTTTCTACCCCTATTTCATATATAATTCGTTAAGATTTGGTTAATTAGTTCTGGACTTATAGAAATTTTAATAAATTTGGCACATACACACACATACACACACACATACACACATACATACATACAGACATTTTTTAAAATTGCAATTTTTCGGCGTTTTAGAACATTCTGAACACATTCACAAAAACAAAAAAAAATTTCTTTTTAACGAAAACAAAGCTTTCTCTATGAGGAAGCAAAATTGCAATTTTTCGACGTTTTAGAACATTCTGAACACATTCAGAAAAAAAAAATTTATTTTTTTTTAACGAAAACAAAGTTTCCTCTATGAGGAAGCAAAAATTTGATGCTTATATAAATATCAAAGATTAGGTATTATTAACACTTTGACGATTAATCAGACCAAAACTAATAGTCGAATCGTCACAATAATAAATTATTGCCAGTTAGGCCACCGCTTACATCCAATCCAATCCAATCCAATCCAATCCAATCCAATCCAATCCAATCCAATCCAATCCAATCCAATCCAATCCAATCCAATCCAATCCAATCCAATCCAATCCAATCCAATCCAATCCAATCCAATCCAATCCAATCCAATCCAATTCAATTTAATTTAATACACACACACACACACACGCGCGCACACGCGTATATGAGTATGAGCAAAGAAAACCCATCCCGGCTCATGGAATTATTGTTGCGGGAAAATTAAAAATCGAAGAGCTTGGCCCAAGAAGTAGTTTTATTCGCTGAACATAATCTAGAAAACATGAAAAAATGATTCATGAATTATGAAGCAATGTTGCAGATTGCGAATGATATATGTGGATCTTATTCTTTGGGTAAAACATCAACTAAATTTTTGGTGTAATATATTAACACACACATATAAAATTTTGTTTTTTTAATTATAAATTTTTTTTATTTATTAAATTTTTTTGTTATTACGCTTAAAATTCTAGATGAACAAAATATATGCGTGCTTCCACGCATCATATCAACTAAAAATTTAAATACTGATTATCCAAATTTAATATTGGTATCAAACAATTCTATTAGCGGCGATGAAACTTATCAAACACAAATTTTAGCAAAGCACATTGCAAATACTCAATCAAAATATTATTTAATTCTAGCAGGAAATTATAACCACTTATGGTTATATAAGAGTTTCAATATGTTTCTGTATAATAAAATTATTTATCGAGCGCCATTCATTGATGGAGAAATAAAGAATTTTTTAATAAAAAAAGTAAAACGTAATTTAATAAAAAAGGTAAAATATTAACTTATTTGATCACACACACACACACACACACACACACACACACACACACACACACACACACACACACACACACACACACACACACACACACACACACACACACACACGCACACACGCACACACGCACACACGCACACACGCACACACGCACACACGCACACACGCACGCGCACGCGCACGCGCACGCACACACACACACACACACACACACACACACACACAGTTAAATGTCCGCAAATTTGAAAAATAAATTTGAAACGGAAGACAGAGCCACATATGAGTATAAGCAAAGGAGACCCATCCCGGCTTATGGGATAATTATTATTGCGGGCAAACTAAAGATCGATGTGCTTGGCCCAAGGATTAGTTTATTCGCTCAACATGATCAACAACTAATAAAACAATCATTCAAGAAATATGAAACACTATTGCACATTGCAAATGACATAATTGGAAATTATTCTTTGGGTAAAACATCAACTAAATTTTTTGCGTAACACACATTTAAAAATTTTTTTTTTTCTTATTATAAATTTTCTTTTTTATTTATTATATTTTTTTATTATTATGCTTAAAATTGTAGATGAAGAAAATATATGTGTGATTCCAAACATATCAACTGAATTTTTAAATATGGATTATCCAAATATTATATTAACCCCTTCGTTGGCAGAGAGAATTCGACAAAAAGTGCCCAAAATGGCAGGACAATTTTTTATCCTAAAAATTTGTACCCTGGGGTTTTTGAGGGCCCCTGATTACGAATCTGAACTTAAAATTCGAAAATTCAAAATGGCAAATTTCATCCCAATCAAGTAATTTTTTGCATTTTTATCCGCCATTTTGGATCCGCCATTTTGAATTTGCAAATTTTGAATTCAGATTCGTAATCAGCGACCCCAAAAACCCCCGTGTAAGACTTGGATGCCAAATCAAAGCAAGTTATAGGAAAAAAAGGTTGACGCACTTTTGCGTCAATGCCACACAGGGCACGGAAAAATTTGACGCACTTTTGCGTCAATGCCAACGAAGGGGTTAATAACAAAAAATTTTATTGGCGCCGATGAGAGTCACCAAACTAAAATATTAGCGAAGCACATAGCTAATACTAGATCCAAGTACTATATATTACCACCAGAAACATATAAGGATTTATGGTTGTACAAAAGTTTTTATATGTTTTTATATAACAAAATAATAAATCGGGCGCCATTTATTAGTAAAACAATAAAAAAATTTTTAATCACAGAAGTAGAACATAAATATAAATTGAGAAGAAAAGTAAAATATTAACTTATACGATTACGCACACACGTACACACAAACACACACACACACACTGTGTTATTTATGAAATTGTATTACAGTTTCAAAAGTATCAGGATAAATTAGAAAGGTTGGTCCCAGTAAATTTAGGCAATATTTGCCCAAATAAATACGAAAAATACGTTCCGTATGAACTGGGGACCCTGTATTTAAAAGAATTGGAAGAAAGAGTAGGAGGACCGAAAGTATTCCAATTGTTTTTAAAAACATATATTTTTGTAAATAAAAACAAAAGTATACAAACTAAAGATTGGAAAGAAGATGTGGCAACGTACTTCGGGAAAGAAAATGAGATAACAATTTTATTAACAATTTTTGTTTGCATAAAAAATAATGATTTTTGTGTTGGTTTCAGGAGTCTCGTCATACAGACAAAATTTTTGCGAGTAAATTAATAGAAGTTCCGGAATTGGTAGTAATCAAAGTAGAAAAAACATGTGACGAGTTCATATTAGAAATAATACGGAATGAAAATGTCGAAGAAATATCTGAAAGTTTGAAAAAAATAAAATCTTATTCAGATATCTGGAGAATAGAATTCTTGAATCGTTTATATTTTTTACCTCATGTAACCGAAATTAAAATTATCAATTTTTGTTTGCATAAAAAATAATTATTTTTGTGTTGGTTTTAGGAGTCTTGTCATACAGACTTAATTTTCAATGGTAAATTAACTAAAGTTTCAAAATATTTAGCAACCAAATTAGAACAAACATGCGATGAGTTTATAGAATTAATAATGTGGAATGAAAATAGGAGGACCGTATTCGAATCAGTATTCGAATTATTTCTGAAAACACATTTTTTTAATTATAAAAACAAGAGTATACACACTAAAGATATACATATTTGTATATACATTTGTATATGTATAATAAATAATCAATACTTTACATAAATTTCAGGTATTAGATGTGCAGCTCATACTCTGCAATTAGCAGTTGATGATGCCTTAAAAAGAACAAAAACTGCATCACAGTTAATTTCAAAAGCCAGAAATTTAGCAAAAAAGCTTAGAACACAAACATTTATATATTTAATAAAAAAACAAAATTTTAAAAAACCTACAATTGATTGTCCAACTCGATAATGTTCTACAATAGATATGCTTGAAAATTTATTATTACTAAAAGATTATTGTAAAGAGCTATCTGTAACAAAATTTCAAAATTTTGTTTCATTAAAAGATACTGAATGGTCAAAAATTGAAGAAATATGTATGTACAGCATTGCGACCATCAAAAATTTGTACTAAAAAGCTTCAAACAGAACAATTGACTCTCAGTGAATTTTTTGGAGTTCGGTTTGAAACAAAAGTAGCAACAGAAGCAGTACATACTCTTTTTGCTACATTAATTTCAGAACAAATGATACACCGCAAACAAAAGTTACTAAATAATGATACATTATTATCCGCTGTTTTTATGGATCCTACATACAAGGTGTTATTAGACAAAACACAAATAGAAAAAGCTAAAACTCATTTAAAACTTCTTTGGGCCAAAATAATATCATTAAATCGTAATGACAATTCAATGAACGAATCAAACAAAAATTTCAATGAAAGTTCTTCAAACTCAAGTGAAACAGGTTCTACATATGATAAATTTGAAAATCTTTTAAAATTAGAAGAACGACAGCACAATTTCACAAATTCATATTCATCATCCAAAGAAAAGATTTGTGTCTTTTACATCGAGTAGAAACTGAACTTGAAAAATATAAGATTGAACAAAAAAGACTTAACAGAAAAATCAATGTATTACAATTTTCGGAGGAAAAGAAACAAAATCAATCTAAATTATATCAATTAGCAATGACTGTTCTATCCGTACATGCTACTCAAGTCAGCGTAGAACGACTATTCTCTGGATTAAAATTTATTTTATCGCCATTAAGAACAAACATCAACGAACACAGTAATTACGACAATATTTTGGGTCTTTTACCTCGTTTTGGTATACTGATAAAGATTGCGAAGATTTAAAAAAAACTTTATAAAAGCTTGGATTTGAAGTGAGGGCTTTCGATAATTTTACCCACAAATATGCACAAGCATAATTTCGTAACAAAATGCCTCTTTTTTGATCCATAAAGAACGGTTTCTTAAGCGGCGCTACATTCTGTTGTTTCTTCGATCTAAACGAAAATTTATTGCGTGATCTATTTCAAAAGCTATTGGCGCTAAGCTACGTTTCGCTCGAAAATATCTCGATATATCTTCGAGGTAAGTAAGACAAAACGTTTCTACTCCGTCTGATCTACTCTTATTCAACATTTTAATAAATTATACATTTGGGTGGTATACAAGCAAGAGTTCCAAAAAATTACAAATGAGAGACCACAAAGAGAACTTATTTATTTCGCCGATCAGATTCAGCGGCGACCTTTCTTGCGTCGTTTTTGGGCTTGCTGAAAATATCTCACAGAGCAGCAAATTTTAACAACCGATCGTTTTAAGAGCGATCTATGTAACAGGTTTCGCGTTCTGGAGTTAATAAAACTATAAATAGTTTTGTTCTTATTTGTATTGTCGATGTCAGAGCTTTACGACTTTCATCGGCGCAGTATTGAAATACAGTAATTATGAGTATCACAATTGAATTGTGACATTTTAAATTTACCAAAACTCCCAAGCTCCCCAAGCTTGACGACCAATTTCAAATTTAATGTCTCCTCCGAAAGATAGCCCAGTTTCACCGCACGAGCCCCACTCGTGCGGGGGGTGCAGTTTGGAATATAAAAATTCCTGTGATCAGATGGACTCAAACCCGGTTCCTCGGGTTTACGAGTCTGGCGCTTTACAACAAGACCACACTGCCACCCTTAATTTATATTTTGTTTTGAAACATATTTTTGCGACCAACAATATACTTAAGCAGTATAAAACTCCTAAGCTCCCCAAGCTTAACGACCAATTTCAAATTTAATTTCTCCTCCAAAAGATAGCCCAGTTTCTCCGCACAAGCCCCACTCGTGCGGAGGGTGCAGTTTGGAATATAAAAATTCCTGTGATCAGGTGGACTCGAACCCGGCTCCACGGGGTTACGAGTCTGGCGCTTTACCACAAGACCACATTGCTACCCTTTTTTTTTTAATAAAAATCTTTATTTAATATTCCGATCTATTCCCTATATGTGCAATACAAATCTTGTCTAAACCCATTGTGCGGCAGAACGGGCCATATAAATCTGAAAAAAAAAAAACGGATCTGTTCTGCATTACGATAATTAACATTTGTATCCTCTTGAATAATTCCATAAAAAATGAATTAATGTTTATTAACTGAAGTAGGGAAAAGCCTTCGCGCGTTCTGAAGGAAGGCGGACGGGCGGCAGATAGAATCGAGTCGCCGTCGCCAAACAAAGAACACAACATGTCACAACACGGAGCTGCTCTCCAAAGTTGCAATCAGAAGCTCGTCAATTATTGACCCAAAACTCCCAAGCTCCCCAAGCTTGACGACCAATTTCAAATTTAATGTCTCCCTCCGAAAGATAGCCCAGTTTCTCCGCACGAGTCCCACTCGTGCGGGGGATGCAGTTTGGAATATAACAATGAATATTTTAAATATGTTCCATACGAATTGGGAACGATATTTTTACAAGAATTGGAACAAAAAGTAGGAGAAGAAACTATGTTCGCGATCGAACAAAAACCAGCGTCGGCGAATCTACACCACGAATCTAAGAAAATCGCTATTTCGAAATAATTTCGGTTTTTCTGCCTTTCAGAGTAAAGTCGACCAAATTCGCAGAAATATCTGTATATTTCCTAGTATACATTTGAAGGGCAGAAAAACAGAGTTCCACGGTGGCCTATATTTACTCGCTCCTTTGTCTCGGGGACTCGGTGCGCGAGGCATACCCCGGGACAAAGCGAGCAAATAATATTTCAAAACAGCTGATCGGTGGCCGGCCTCGAGTTCAGCGTGACGTGCGTTAATACTAATTTCTCGAGACGCCGACAGCGGATTGGCTCAGCTGAATTTTCGGCTCGTTACCGGGGGTCCGGAAGATTCGAGAGAATTCGGAAGTCGTGGGAATAAAACTCCGGACCTTCGCGCGCGAGCCCGCAATCGTACGAAAGTTTCTCGGAACGAGCGTGTTAAAGTAAAGTCACTCGCATATCCGTTGCTTACGATCATCGAGTTCTTATTTTCACGCGCGGGAATAGCCGTCGTTCGTGTGTATTAAACACTTGTAAATAATGTACATTCTTGTATTATAGACATTTCACAAAAGAAGACTTTCTACGAATTAATTCCTTCCTTCCCGCGACTCCTTCGACCATTCGCGCACAAACTATATTCGTATTATTTTTAAAAACATTTTTTTTTTACGTATAAAGACAAACGTATAAATACACGAGATTGGAAGGAATATATGACACGTTTCATCAGTTACTTTGATGAGGTAACAATTTTATTAACAATTTTTTATTTAACACATTTTATTAAAAATAATGATTTTATATCTTCAAGGTAAGTAAAGCAAAACGTTTCTACTCCGTCTGATCGCGCTATTATGTTACTCTTATTCAACATTTTAATAAATTATACATTTGGATGGTGTACAAGCAAGAGATCCAAAAAATTCCATATCAACCAATGAAAGCGTATCGAAAATACCCAAAACTCCCAAGCTCCCCAAGCTTGACGACCAATTTCTAAATTTAATGTCTCCTCCGAAAGATAAATTTGGTAAATTTGGCACATACACACATACTGATAAAACTCATCAAACAAAAATTTTAGCACAACACATTGCAAATACCCAATCAAAATATTACTTAATTCCACCAAAAAATTATAACGAATTATGGTTATATACAAGAGTTTCAATATGTTTCTGTAAAATAAAATTATTTATCGAGCGCCATTCATTGATGGAGAAATAAAGAATTTTTTAATAAAAAAAGTAAATCCTAGGTTAATAAAAAAGGTAAAATATTAACTTATTTGATTACTCACACACGTACACACACACACACACACACACACACACACACACACACACACACACACACACACACACACACACACACACACACACACACACACACACACGCACGCGCACGCGCACACGCACACGCACACGCGCGCGCGCACGCACACTGTGTTACTTATGAAATTGTATTACAGTTTCAAAAGTATCAGGATAAATTGGAAAGGTTGGTCCCAGTAAATTTAGGCAAGATTTGCCCAAATAAATACGAAAAATACGTTCCGTATGAACTGGGGACCCTGTATTTAAAAAAAATTGGAAGAAAGAGTAGGAGGACCGAAAGTATTCCAATTGTTTTTAAAAACATATATTTTTGTAAATAAAAACAAATGTAAAATGTTTGATTGATAATTATCAAAAGAAACGATAATTTACAATCAAACATTTTACAGTTACGTTTTACAGAAATGTCGTAAATTTTTAATTTTATTTTTAAGGATTATTTCTGATTTATTTTAATAATTTGGATCAATATGGCTCAAGTCACGATTAACCTTCCATCCATTAATGGTGAGATTGAGGCAGGAGTTACAGTTGGTGTTGATTCATCTCTACCAGATGAGAAAAAGCTCCCAATTGCAGTTTCTGGTAACAATCCTTCACCCATCGCTACTGTTAAAGCTATTGCAGGGGCCTGGGCTATGAATCAATTCCAAGATGCTGTGGCAAAGAAAATGTTTGTTAATGGAGTTCTTGGCATTATTGATACTGGCTTGATTTGCGAGGTAGAGGGAACTGGGATTCCAGATGGTGATTGGCATAAGCAAGTAGTTACGAAGAAAGTAGTAGGGGAAGAACAAAGAGCTCTGGAGGCCATAGCTAACAGGGAGGAAATGATGAGGGGTATAACAATTGCACTGGCAACTAAAGCAAACTATTGGCTTATGAACCATCATACTGGACAGGGAGCGGTTGCCGGATATGTGAAGAAAGTCCTAGAGGTGTTCTACCCTAATATGGTGACTGAGCAGGTTGTATCTGCAGCACATAATCTTGGTCATTTTGTGAGCACCTTAAAGGTAATGTCTATGGCTGGCATAGAAAATGTTAGAGTGGCAGTTCCATTTGTGATAAATGAAGGTGCAGCTATCAAACTGTCCGATGATGCAAAGTTGAGATTCCAATCAATGCCAGCTGGAACGCATAGACTTGCTATTGCTTTTGAAGCAGCAAAGCGAATGGTTAGAACAGTCTATGCAGCCTTCTGCCCTGAAGTAGAAGATTTCATAACATTACCCGAGATACGAGATAGGGTTATAGAAAATCCAGCTGCATACCATACTGGAGCATCGTATCTGACCGGAGAGCCAAGAGCTGACTACCAGGACACTGACATGAACAACTATCTTGGTAGACTTGGTACATTCATAAATGTGCTATACAAGCAGTCTACACTTGCTAAATCTCCTCATCTAACTACTGCTAGAGTTGAGAGTTATGACGACTATGATGCCGATTTCAAGGCAATTCTAGGAAGAATCACTGCAGCTCAAGCGCAAGCAAAGGGCAGGTTAGTTGAGGAACAAATTCAAGAGTTCATGGCTGCTCCAAAAGAGTTGCTGCAGAGAATAAGAGTTCTGAGGAAATCTCCGAAGAGATCGGACGTGCGTCGGAGGGCTCGTGCCTTTGTAATCGTATCCCGGCGTATCGGTTCGTAATTCGTAAGTCCGTGCAATGGACTTCGCGGAGATGTAAAAGTGAAATACATATTAAATAAGCGTTATCTATCCTTGTCTTCTTTTCCCCTCAACACCACCCTCGTTTTCCTTCGTAATAAGCGGTGTCGATAATACCCGCGCCACGTTGTCGAGGTCGTCCTGCAAATTCCTTCGTGAATACCGGTGAAACAATAATTATCAAAAGAAACGATAATTTACAATCAAACATTTTACACAAAAGTAGTGTTGCGCCCGTGCTCTGACACCCGTTACAAGGCGGCGAGTTGCGAAGCGTCCCTGACGACCAGCTGTTATTGATTTATCGATTTACTGTTTTTCGGTTGCTGTTGTTCCGAGCCTCCGTCTCCGAGCGAACGTGACGGCTCGATTCTGTATTTACATCCGTTTGCTCTAATAAACGAGTCTTTCCTTTTCTAATATTGTGTCGCCTCATTGACCGCGAGTGCCGGTTGCGCGAGCGAGTGAAAGAACGAGCGGCGAGACGTGAACGCGGACTCGGCGAGCGCAACAGTATACAAACTAAAGATTGGAAAGAAGATGTGACAACGTACTTCGGGAAAGAAAATGAGGTAACAATTTTATTAACAATTTTTGTTTGCATAAAAAATAATGATTTTTGTGTTGGTTTCAGGAGTCTCGTCATACAGACATAATTTTTGCGAGTAAATTAATAGAAGTTCCGGAATTGTTAGTAATCAAAGTAGAAAAAACATGTGACGAGTTCATATTAGAAATAATGCGGAATGAAAATGTCGAAGAAATATCTGAAAATTTGAAAAAAATAAAATCTTATTCAGATATCTGGAGAATAGAATTCTTGAATCGTTTATATTTTTTACCTCATGTAACCGAAATTAAAATTATCAATTTTTGTTTGCATAAAAAATAATTATTTTTGTGTTGGTTTTAGGAGTCTTGTCATACAGACTTAATTTTCAATGGTAAATTAACTAAAGTTTCAAAATATTTAGCAACCAAATTAGAACAAACATGCGATGAGTTTATAGAATTAATAATGTGGAATGAAAATATAGGAGGACCGTATTCGAATCAGTATTCGAATTATTTCTGAAAACACATTTTTTTAATTATAAAAACAAGAGTATACACACTAAAGATATACATATTTGTATATACATTTGTATATGTATAATAAATAATCAATACTTTACATAAATTTCAGGTATTAGATGTGCAGCTCATACTCTGCAATTAGCAGTTGATGATGCCTTAAAAAGAACAAAAACTGCATCACAGTTAATTTCAAAAGCCAGAAATTTAGCAAAAAAGCTTAGAACACAAACATTTATATATTTAATAAGAAAACAAAATTTTAAAAAACCTACAATTGATTGTCCAACTCGATAATGTTCTACAATGGATATGCTTGAAAATTTATTATTACTAAAAGATTATTGTAAAGAGCTATCTGTAACAAAATTTCAAAATTTTGTTTCATTAAAAGATACTGAATGGTCAAAAATTGAAGAAATATGTATGTACAGCATTGCGACCATCAAAAATTTGTACTAAAAAGCTTCAAACAGAACAATTGACTCTCAGTGAATTTTTTGGAGTTCGGTTTGAAAAACTCCCAAGCTCCCCAAGCTTGACGACCAATTTCAAATTTAATGTCTCCCTCCGAAAGATAGCCCAGTTTCTCCGCACGAGCCCCACTCGTGCGGGGGGTGCAGTTTGGAATATAACAATTCCTGTGATCAGGTGGACTCGAACCCGGTTCCTCGGAGTTACGAGTCTGGCGCTTTACCACAAGACCACACTGCCACCCTATTTTTTTAAGAATCAGCCAACGAATGAATTAAGGTCACATGAATTTAAAATTGTACACCAACTTTAATCGCAATGTTCTGAAGGGAAGCGCTTTATTAACTTTAAATAAAAAAAAATTATGGTACAATCAACTAGTTAGTATAGACATTTTCTTTTAATTTAAGTTATATATATATATGTATATATATATATATATATATATATATATATATATATATATTTCGATTCGTCATTAAACTTTCGGAAAAACATTCCATGGCTCTAGTGGACTCGAACCTGGTTCCTCAGATTACGAGTCTGGCGCTTTACCACTAGACCACACTGCCGCCCTATGATATATTATTATATTCTTCTCTATTATTTTAATGATCTGAAAGTTTAAATTTTCTCAATTTGCACATGCATTCTGTCGTGATTGTTATCTTTCCAATTTGTGTTATTTGCATTACAATTCGAAACAATAGGTGCGAGTCTTGATAAACTGAAAAATATTTTTATCTTTTGTAAATAAATCTTCTTTTTGGACATAGAACATCATCGGATATCCGATGCAGTTTTAATTTTCTTTCTATCGCAACGAGATATGTACTGTATTGATATAAAAATACAAAATGACTGGAATATAAAACTGTATAATTCGACTATAGAAAAAATATATAATTAATTTCGCGTGTAAAACAAATGTACAAGAATTTCAACATAATGTTATGTATTTTGCAAGCAAATTTATAGCTAGGCTTTATTCAGAAAATACTGACAGAAAAACTATTCATGACACTATGTCTTCTATCAATACATTCTTCTTCTCGATTTGCTTAAATCAATTACAATCTGAATATGAAGAATTAACAGATCTATGTGGAAAAATAGAAGTTATGAAAAAATCGTTACAAGTTTTCAAGACCGAACACATGACGCTTAAATTTTTTAAAGACAATGGTTTTTTATTCATGCTAAAAAAAATAATTATTGCATTTTCTCTTTCATTACGCAAACGCAAACAAACTACACAACTGTTAACGAAAAAAACGAATATTGTTACAATACCTCTCAATTTAGTGCTAAAAAATTTTTAGAAAAGCCTCGTGTTTTTTATAAAATTATGGAATAAATGAGACATCACGCAAGAAGAACCGCGTTTGACCCTTATAGCCTCTTTTCTTCCCGTTTTATAAAATTATATCTTTCATGAAAAGTTGTACAGATTTTTCTGTGATAAAGTCAATAACATAAGGTACAATATGGAAATCTCAAGATATAAACGCTGAAAATATAAAAATACCTTTGACTTTCTATTTTGACGAGGTCGAAGTAAATAATCCTTTAAAATCACATAAAGGTATTAATAAAATTGGAACAGTTTATTGTACAATATCCTGCTTACCATCTAAATATGTGCAAGTATGTTAGAAAATATCTTTTTACTGCAGATCCATAAGTATACAGATCATAAACGTTTTGGTAATGACAGAATATTTCACAACATTGTTCAACAAATAACTGATTTGGAAAATAATGGCTTAATAATAAATATTTGTGGTAAAACATATAAAATCTTCTTTAGTCTTACATATATAGCAGGAGACAACTTAGGATTAAATAGCATTTTAGGTGTCAATAAAAGTTTTAATTCTATGTACAGTTGTAAAATTTGTACTGCTTCTAAAACAGAACTTCATAAACAATTTGTAGAAAATGCTCAACTAATTAAAAAAATTGAAGATTACTCGAAACATTGCAGTAAAAAAATATTTGGTGTTCAAGAACCTTGTATTTTCAATAAGATACCTGCTTTCCATTTTTTAAAGAACTTATCCATAGACCCAATGCACGACTTGCTTGAAGGTGTATGCAGATATGATATGGGAAAAATACTGAATAATTTTATTAACGTTGAAAAATTTTTTACTTTACAACACTTAAATAATCGATTAAGTAATTATGAACGCATGTCTTGTGACAGAAATATTACTCCAATATTACAAGCTGAACCAATAAAAATTAAACTTCTAATTTTATCTGCTTCAGAAATGTTATTTTTAGTCAACAATTTGTGTCTATTAATTGGTAATTTAATTCTTATGCAAAACAAATTTTGGAAACTATTACTTACTTCTCAGGAAAATAGTATGTATTACCTGCACATTAAATTCTTTGACATCAGATACTCATCGATTACTTGAAATATGTATAAAACAATATTGTTTCGTGCTCTGCCGAGGTGCCCTCGGGACACGAATGAATGCCGGGACCACCCTGACCAGGACGCGGGGCAAGAGCCACGCCCTTTATATTTGATTGACAAGCACAATTTATTTTGCTGTCTTATACACATGCACTACTCGCACTCTCGCGCACCCGAACGGGTTGAGCCTTCGCGGAAATGTTGGGCGGAAATCTTGAGTCGCTCGGTTTCTCTGCGTGGCTCGCGAAACGGAAATTTTAAAGAACGATGAATGACCGCCCCCGCGATCGGAGATCTTGCACGCGACCGACGGATATCTTGCTCGCGAGGCAGATGAGCGACCGCAAACACGGAGACGTGCGAGAGACTCAGGCTCACTTGGGTTACTCGGGGACGACGACGATAGCGGGCACGAATTTTACACTAAATCACAGAGGTACGAGGCGCGGTAAAGCCGCGTTCACAATGTACGGCGCGGTACGACAAGATGGCCGCGAGCGGGGTCGATATCGGGATCGAACTCCCAACGTTGATTTTATGAGAAATGATCGACAACTCTCACGCTCGGTGATCGCGACGCTCGAGATAGAGGCACTCGCGAGAACCGGATTCGCGTCGTGGTGGGACGGTTTCGCCGTCGACACGAGTCTTTCGCCAAGGATCACGCTACCGCACGCGGTGATCACGTGATCCGTCTGTGTGCGTCGGTCGTCCCGTCGTATTACGGGCGACGAAAACTCGGGAAAAGAGATGTTTAGCGCGACGACCACTCGAGCGGGTGCAGATCGCGACGAAACTTGGGCGCACGATACAACCCTTTGCACAGATGCACTGAGCGCACTCAACTTTCCGAAATTCGCGCGGATCAATCGACCGGGTACGCGCGCGACGAAAACCGGCTCACTCTCCGTTCACGTGAACGGAAAAGCTATCTGAGATGTTTCACGCGGCGACCACTCGAGCGGGTGCGGCTCGCGATGAAACTATTACGGACTTCGCGCAATTACTTTCGGCACTCCCGATAGTCCCTGTTTGAAATCAACGTGTAAATAGAGAGAGAGAGAGAGAGCTCAAAAGTTAGCACTTGTAACTAAACACAAACTGTGTTTCAATTGCTTAGGAAATCATCGAGTTTCCCATTGCAAGGTAGTTAAACGTTGTCAGAAGTGCGGGAAAAAGCATCATACTACAATACACAAAGTAGAAGCTTCATCGGAAAAGAAAGATGTAAAGTCTGAAGATCAGGTTCAATCTAGTTCTGCTGTGATAGATGCGAACGCTGCTAAAGTTTTACATTTTATTGTCGATTCAAATGTACCTGCTTCTTGTGTCTTATTAGCGACAGCTAGAGTATTTATAATTTCTGATAGAAATGAAACAAGGAGTGTTCGAGCACTCATCGATCCCGGATCAGAGGTATCAATTATTACGGAAAGAGTCGTTCAACAATTAAACTTGCCTCGTAGTAACTCTTCAATCTCTTTAGCAGGTATCGGTGGACAAGGGACGAATAAAACTAAAGGTATCACCTCGTTCGTAATCAAACCACGTTTTTCATCTAAATTCGAAATAAAAACAACCGCTTATATTCTGCCAAAGTTGACTTCGTCTATTCCTTCTCTTTCGTATGATAAGGATGCATGGTTGCATTTGAAAAATCTTAATCTAGCAGATCCGTCCTTTAATAAGCCAGGTTCCATTAACCTAATAATAGGAATAGATTTGTACACTCAGATTATAGAAAAAGGTATAGTAAAAGGAGAACCCAATACTCCTATCGCTCAGTTGACCAAACTCGGTTGGATTGTTTCAGGATTAGCTAGTCTTAACCAAATTCGTTCTCATGCTCAGGGCTATCACGTGTCAGTTAATGATGATCTTCATGATCTACTTAAACGATTTTGGGAAACAGAAGAAGTTTCATTGTCTACTCAAACGTTGTCTAAAGACGAACAAGATTGCAAAGATCATTTTAAGGCTACTCACTCTCGCGACGCGGACGGTAGATATATCGTTAAACTTCCGTTTAAAGATTCTCCGGATAAATTAGGAGATTCCAAAGCTAAAGCCATTCGACAAATGGTTAATATGTCTAATAAATTTTCGAATAACAAATCTCACGGTAAATTGTATACGGACTTTATCGAAGAATACGAGAAACTAAACCATATGAAGCGCGTAGATAAAAATCTCATTGAACCGAATAGAGCCTATTATATGCCTCACCACGGAGTTTATCGAGAACAAAGTCTCAGTACAAAGTTGCGAGTCGTTTTCAACGGCTCCAGTAAAACAACTACTGGTTATTCGCTTAATCAAATTCTGCATGCAGGAGCAAAATTGCAAATCAATTTGTTTAACGTTCTCATATGGTTTCGAGTGTTTCGATACGTCTTTTTCGCGGATATAGAAAAGATGTACAGACAGATACGCGTACATCCTGACGATTGGGATTTTCAAAGGATTGTGTGGATAGACTTTCTTGGTAAACTTATCATATTTATTCTTCTCACAGTAACTTATGGTTTAATATGCGCACCCTTTCTAGCTTTACGGGCTTTTGAGCAATTGATTCTTGACGAAGGCCATAGATTTCCCTTGGCTATGCCAACTATGAAAAAAGGGAGGTATATCGACGACTTCTTTGGAGGAGAAGATACAATTGAGTAAACACAATTGGTAATTGAGCAAGTAAACAATCTTTGCATGGCGGGCGGTTTTCCTTTAAAGAAATGGGTCAGTAACAATCCAGAAATTCTAAGGTCTATTCCGTTGAATCATAGACTTAACAATACATCAGTTCAAATAGACGAATCCTCCATCATACATGCGTTAGGTTTAGCTTGGCATCCATCGACTGATCAATTTCGATTTACTTTAAATCTTGAAGAACCAAATGTCATTTCGAAAAGGACTATTCTCTCGACTATTTCAAAGATATTCGATCCATTAGGATTTCTATCTCCTGTTACTATTTCGGGCAGGATTCTTGTTCAGGAATTATGGTCTAGTGGACTTGACTGGGATGACGAACTCCCTCCTGTCCTTCTAGCTAAATGGAAGCAATTCATGTGCCAGTTACAAGAAGCATCAAGCTTTACGTTTCCAAGATGGATTGGATTAAATCAAATTGACTCATTTGAAATTCATGGATTTTGCGATGCATCTCAGCACGCAATCGCTGCTGTTGTTTATCTTAGGTCTTGTTCTAAGGAGTCAGTAGTTACCGTCACACTTGTAGCAGCAAAGACGAAGGTAGCCCCTCTAAAAAGACTTACTATCCCGCGACTAGAATTATTAGGAGCAGTTCTACTCACTAAATTGATGATTTCGATTCTTCTTACTCTCGAAAGACTTGATATTCCTTTATTCGCTTGGATAGACTCGCAAGTTGCTTACACATGGATCACCAATCATCCTTCTCGATGGAAGGAATTTGTTCGTAATAGAGTTTGTTTCATACAAGATTCGTTGCCACAATGTAAGTGGGGTTTAGTTCCAGGAATTAAAAATCCTGCGGATTTAGCTACTAGAGGGATTTCTCCTTCGCATTTGAGTGAAAGCTCCATATGGTGGAGTGGACCAGAATGGCTTTCTCAACCCAGTTCTGATTGGCCACAAACTCCGTTGCCATGTGGCATTGAAAATCTTGAAGAAAGAGAGAACAAAATCTGTTCGGTGGTAACTAATAAAGTCTCAGAAGTATGGAATCTCATCTATAAATATTCGAATCTTGCCAAATTGCTTCGCGTTACTGCATTGTGTAGAAAGTTCGTTCGTAGGACACGCAAAGATCTTGATGTAACTATAGATCCTCTTCTTTCAATTAGTGATATTTGTCATGAGCGTGACTTTTGGATAAAGATTATTCAACGGTGTTCATTCTCCTCTGAGATTAAAATTATCTCGCAAGGACAATCACTTTCTAAATCGAATCCGTTAGTTCGCCTAACTCCCTATATAGATACAAATGGAATGCTTCGAGTAGGAGGAAGACTTCAAAATTCCTTATTAACAGAAGAAAATAAACATCCCTTCATACTACCCAAAGATTCAGCTCTCACGAATTTAGTTATATCAGACGCACACTCTCGAACCCTTCATGGTGGAACACAAGTTACGTTAGCCTTCATTAGACAAACTTATTGGATTATAGGAGGTCGAGTAAAGGTTAAGTCATTCATTTTGAAGTGTGTTAGATGCACTCGATTTCGTCAACAACGAGCTCAACAACTTATGGGGCAGCTCCCAGTTGAACGAGTTATTCCATCTCGAGCATTCTTACACTCAGGTGTAGACTATGCTGGACCGTTTACTCTTAAAACGTGGAAGGGTAGAAAAGCTAAGACATATAAAGGCTATATTTCACTTTTCGTTTGCCTTGCAACTTCAGCTATTCATCTAGAATTGGTCACTGATTACACCTCAGAAGCATTCATTGCTGCTTATCGACGTTTTACTTCCAGACGAGGTATATGTTCTACTCTTACTAGTGATTGTGGCACGAACTTTCAGGGAGCCGATAAGAAACTTAAACAGCTTTTCTCTGAGGCTTCTGATCATTGGAAAGAAATAGCTTCTTGTTTACTAGGTGATGGCACGCAATGGAAGTTTAATCCTCCTTCCGCTCCTCATTTCGGAGGAAAATGGGAGGCTGGTGTCAAATCAGTCAAGTATCATTTAAAACGCACTATTGGGGATACTTTACTAACGTACGAAGACATGACTACTCTTTTAACACAAATTGAGGCAATATTAAACTCGCGTCCTCTTTGTCAATTGTCGGACGATCCAGATGATATTTCGATTATTACCCCGGGGCATTTTCTTATTGGAGGCGCTCTCTCAACCATTCCTGAACCATCGTTATCTTTAGTTCAAATTTCTCACTTAAACAGATGGCAATTACTGCAACAAAAACTTGAGCACTTTTGGTCGCACTGGTCAAAAGATTACTTACAGAGACAACTTGCTATTTATAAATGGAATAGTGTAAATCATTCTATAACAGAGGGTTCAGTGGTTCTCGTGGTTGATGAGCGTTATCCTCCGTCGAAATGGCCTTTAGGTAAAGTTATTAAAAGACACCCAGGACCTGATGGTCTTACTAGAGTTGTTACGGTCAAGACTCAATCGTCAGAATTTAAACGTCCAATTGCTAAGTTGTGTCCTTTGGCCGTTGATCAGGTTTGTTTGTAATTTATTCGTCAACTACGTTAACGAAGGCGGGCGGAAATGTTTGAAATCAACGTGTAAATAGAGAGAGAGAGAGAGAGAGAGATTGTATAAGTGCGGCCACCAGGCGTTCGTATTGAGGTAGGTCGGCACGCGCGGATATGTATGCGCGAAATAGGTCCGACCGCGTAGTAACCCAGGCGCTCGAGAACGGTCGAGCGCGGGCTTCCCGCGCGCTTGCGTAAGGATATCGGGAGGGGCGCGCAGCCCGGGCGAGCGAGCCATTCGTTACCCAGATCTCGTGCACGATACATCGTGCACTGTTGCTAAGTTCGCTATAGAATTGCGTCATCTTTTGAGTATCGAGTCATTAAGTGGTGAATTGCCTCTACGTGTTTCGTGATAGATTAATTACTTCAAATATCTGACTCAACGAGAGATACGTTAAACTGCGATCGTCACCGAGAGGAATCCAGGGATATCCGTCCCGGCAAGCCATGCCGGCACGTGGAACGAAGGAAGGCAGCCATTTGCTGCAAAGTTCGAGAGAGCCTGGTCTACAGGAATCACAAGCCCTTTCGAAGTCATGAATATGCGAAAGAGATAAGGATTGAGCCCTTTTTATATATATTCATTGTGTGAATATCCGAGGTGATGTTATCGTCTATGAAAGGTAACCTGTTTAAATATATTCGCGTGAAAACGTTAGACTCTCGTTTACCGTTACTGAGTGTGAACGTTAAACATTCGTCTACCGTTACGAGAGAGATCATCAATCCTCTCAAGGTTAGTCTTGGATATTACAACTCGCAGAGATCACGAGAGCAAGTGAGAGGAAAACTTCCTCGCTTTTTGAAAACGACGATAAAAGTTATCTCGAGTCTTATTATTATACTGAGCTCAGTCTAAAGTAAAATAATTAATCGTGCGGTTGCAACCATTTTCGTGACAAGTAAAAAGAAAGACTTTATTTCTTCTTTGTGCGATGGTTTCTTTCTCATTGACCAGACAATTTTTCTTATTGTTTATTATGTTACTTTGCGAACAGTCTTTACATTCACTTGTAATAAGTATTAAATGAAACTGCGTTCCTTGCGAAGTATATAAATCGTCTCTTGCGTGATTATCAAACTACATATTATTCGTTTCCGTGCGTTGCTATAAAAGCTATTTCTCATTGACTTGATAATTATTCTACTAAGTATTTTGCGAACTCTGAATTATTGAATGTTATGTTCATACCAAAGTGAATTAATGTGTCGATCAAAACCATAAGGCCTATGAATACGAGAAATTGAGAAATTATTATACCTTATTTTTTTTGTACTGAATACATGATTTTGCTGAAAAGGAGTTATTTGTTCTAGAACAAATTGTTTATATATGGTAAATTGTAACAGGCCAATGAAAAGTAATTATTATTAAGAATTCAAAGATTGATACATTAATTCAGTAACTATTTCAATTATGTTCGAACTGAAATTTATATTCTGATTGATTTGCTTTACTTGTTGAACAGTCCTTTCTTGATATTAAGTGATCTGTTTTATTTTGACTACGTCAATAGAAACTATGAGATTACATACTATAAATATTTCCTTTATGATTAACCTGATTACATAACAAAGAAAAGTATCAGTGAATTCAACTTTTATTTTGTCATCAATACAAGGAAAGGACTGTACTATAATAATTATTGATTTGTTTCTTTTGTGTGTTTTATGCATTTATTGTATTTTCATTATATATTATATAATCTATGTAATAATTTGTTCATGAATACTGGGAAGGTTTTCGGGCAGTTTCCCTTCTCCTATGCAACAAATGTTGGTATTCTTTGTATAGTTCTGCCCACTCGAGTCATTTCAAATTACTTAAATTATTAAATGCAATCTCTCTCTCAATAAACGGATACTTTATTATTTGTTCCTTCCTCATCTAATTCTAGAGTTCAGGCTTGTGCGCGAGCTTGTGCAAACAGTCCCGATAATATAATTGCCACGAACGGCCGGCTCGACTTTCTCCTTAGCACGGCAGAAACGGAAGAGAGCGCGGATCGATAGCTATTGATCATCCTTCGTCCCGATAGACCCTCGGTGGGGGTCGTTGCCTCACGATTCACGAAGGACGAATCACGTCGATCCACGAAGTTATTATAGGTGACGAATCACATCGATCCGCGATGTAACGCGTTGCGCGGTATATGCGAATTAGGAAACGCGTGCGCGTTTTACCTTTGCATGTCGGAAGTTCCGACTCGGAACAGTAGTAGGCGCGACAACCGGATGATTTCGGGCAAATTCGGGTCAGGCCCGAGGATTGTTTGTGCTCGCGCCAAAGGCGTTAGCTGTTGCGACAGCGCCCCACCGTAACGACTTTACTGTAAGGGGTCATATAATATACGTTTTTCGGCTCTGAAAAGTGGTTGAGGGATTACCAGAAAACTATTAGACCGATTAAGTTGATTTTTTTTTACTGTAAAGAGTGTCTTTTGCAGGAAAAAAAAACATACACTAAGAAAAAAAATACAAAAAAAAATGTAGCGGCTTCTCATTATTCTCGAAACACCACTTTTCAAAACGGTGGGCATGATAACTGCCTCAGCATTCGTCCAATTAACTTCATTTTTTTATACATATTCCTAATGAGATTCTTTATCGTGTCACAAGGGATTTTTCAAAAAAAAATTACGGAAATGGTCACACTTTCGAAAAGTTGTCGTGATTTTTTCTGAAAAAGTCGTTACATTTTTTATTATTATTAAATCATGATTGAACTTACCAATAAAAGCCCCCGTGACACGATAAAGAATCTCATTAAGAATATGTATTAAAAAAATGAAGTTAATCTCTAGGACGAATGCTGAGGCAGTTATTCATACCCACCGTTTTAAAAAGTGGTGTTTCGAGAAAAACGAGAAACCGCTACATTTTTTTGTATTTTTTTTTTCTTAGTGTGTTTTCTTTCCTGCAAAAGACACTCTTAACAATAAAAAAAAAATTTAACTTAATCGATCTAATAGTTTTCTGGTAATCCCTCATAATTATTGGACTACTTTTCAGGGCCGAGAAACGTATATGACCCCTTAATCCTAAACAAATATTTAAAGTTAAACATAGATCTTTTCGGAAATAATTTGAAGCCGAAACATCACAAACATCATTCATTATTCATGAATGAATGAAAAATATGGACCATTAAAAAACCTATCATGCATAAGGTTCGAAGCTAAGCACAATTAAGTGATTGCTTATTCAAAGACTATGTCTTCACGAACAAACATAGCTTATTCATTAGCATTAAAACATCAACTAAAACTTTGTTATATAGATTCGTTTGTAATCCCTTACAGAATTTTAATACTGTAAATGATTATTTGGCTAATGATTAATTACTTATTTCGAGTATTAAAAGTACTGTTTTTTATGATTTCAATACTCAAAATAAGTAATTAATTACTAGCCAAATAATCACTTACAGTATTAAATTTCTATAAGGGATGAAGGTTTTGGTAATCACATATCTCATAGTGCTACAATTAGAAACTTTAGTGATACAAAAGAATGGTTATATTTGAAATCTACAATTTCATTTACAAAATATAGAAGTTTTCAATGCTTCAACTGGATTCAGTTGAATGGTACGAAATGAGATTAACAATATAATACGAACAAACAAAACCCTTCGTGTGTAACGTCGGGTCACTCGTGCCCTGGCGAAAGTGACTGTCCCCTGTAGCTCGAAGGGAGGGGGGAGGGGGGGACCAAACTATACTGAAAAAAATTGTATGCTACTAAGCTACTAGCTCCCCAAGCGCCGACGGTCTAGTGCGTAAACAGCCGTTGTGAGAGCCAGACGAAATTTTGAAAGTGCACGAGTGACCCGACATTACACGTTACGTTGATTAAAAATAGCAGGTGAGTAAAATGTTTATTTTAATTTGGATGTTTTTTTTTTTACTAAAAATTCATGTTCTTTCATTGGGAATTGATAGATTAATCTTAGTTATCGATAAATAACAAAATAACAAAATAATAAGGTAACATAAATTTTTTCAGATTTTTTTAGAACACTTTAAAGTATTTTTTAGGCGTCGGACACGAGTGACCCGACGTTACTCGTTGCAGGTGCCGAAAAAGACGTTACACATGAAGGGTTAATACAGTTTTACATTATAGTTGCGACAAATAAATATTTGATGATTTAAATGGATTCGTGTGCAATAAAGTCATGTGTGCAATGTGTTTGGCCAAACGTACGTTCGTATTTTTAACTATTACATATGCGCAATAATGCTTGTAGGCAATTGCTCTGTAGGCAATCGGGATTGTAGGCAAACGGGACCCCCCCCCCCCCGGATTTACACCTCAGAGAGAACAATAAAAAATGGGAATTTTAGTTTAAAAATTTCAAAGTAATTTTTATGTGACCTTAACAAAGCTATAGTCACATTAATATTACTATGTAATGTACTAAAGTTCCTGATAAAAGAAAATGTTTTTTAATTTTTTTCAAAAAAAAAATAAAAAAAAAAGGTTTAATTTAAAAACAAAATAGTTCTAAGTAGTTTACTTGATTCTTTTCAAAAAGTTCTAGAGTTCCTGATAAGTAAAAAACTGCAAAACCTTAGAATTGTTTTAAAAAATCATCATCAAAATGCAAATGACATTCACGGCAGCCCTTTGAAGTCGAATATCTTCTTAAAACTCCCATCAAAACGCCTGCAACTATAACACTGACTAGTGGCGATCCGGCCACTAATTAAGAAGATATTCGAAGATGCAACATATGAAATTCAACTAAGCCCCGTTTCACACGTATCCGACACTGGACTACTGACGCCGTGTATCCGATCGCGAAATGTATGGATTAATATAGGAGCATTTACGTTTGTCCGATAGCCGAATTGTGAAAACGAAGAAAAACGATCGGATACCCGGCATCGGTAGCTCGGTGCCGGATACCTACGTGTGAAACGAGCCTAAATCTTTCTGTCCGTAAACGGTACGAGCACGGCACGATTATTTCTAAATCGACGTTAAATCGGAGATATATTTACGGAGGGAGTTCGTTATACGAGTAATATTGATATAAATCTCGCAGCATCGATATATACGCGCATAATCGATTAAAGATGCAACGATAAGATTATCGTAAACAACATCAACGAGTAAAACGCATAATTTGTTGCATCGAGTACAGATATTCATGATGGCGTATTAAAAAGTTAAAAAAAGTTAAGTGCGTAACTTTCTTTCATTAAAAAAAAAAGTATAATTTTATGAAATAATGAGAGATTCTTTTTCTATACGGCTAATTCACTACAAATCCAAGTGTGTTATTTTAACTAAAGCTCTTCTTACACATTTCTTGTCGTTTTGAATGATGCCATTTAACACGATAGAACATATTAATACGGTTAAACGTGTTGATTTAACACGCAACAAAACATGTAAAACGAGCTTCAGTCAAACGTATCATTTTTAAACGTTTATATGTGTGTAAAAATAGCACACTTGGATTTACAATGTATGATAAAACGGCTTGCAATTACAATTAATTACAAAGTTTTCTATACATATAATCATTAGTCTATATACTCTATATAAATCAAAATGGTATAGTTACCATAGTTGCCTCTACGCTATTAAATATTAAAAGATAAAATAAAAGCGAGTTCACGCCGACAAAACTGGAAACGATCAGTCAGATTACGTGATCGAAGGCACTGTTGGCCGTGTACCGGACCCGCGGCCGACCGACCGGTCGCTCGCCGATCAGCGGTAAGTACGCGATCGCGTATGCAGTATTCATTCTCTCGGTCGGATCTAGTACCGGTAATCACGCTGGCCACGGCGGCCTCTCTCCCGTCCGCGTTGCAAACAGTGGCAAGACTACTACCATTTGTAAATCATGGCAGAAAAGAACGCAAAAAAGTAACGAATCCGTGTTAGAATCCGAAGATTCAAATAACCTAAAAATTATGCTGGTGCGAGCACTCTCGTATTGTATTGGAGGAGTCAGGCTGCCTTAGGCCCTTGATTCTCTGCACGAGTCTCTTTGGGCCTGAGGTCAAAGTCAGTTACTGGTCTGGTGATGCGAATATATAGCCTCTCCCAGTCAACTCATGTGCCCATCTCCCAGTGGTCTCGCTGGACCGCTGCAATGAGGCTGTTCCGATTCAGTACGGCTCGGTCGCAAGATCTGATGTCGGCTAACCGGCGCGCTCTGCAGTAACCAAGTGGCGTCAATAGCGATCTGACTGCGCCTCTAGTGAGCCTGTAGTGATACAGGCCCAAATATCGCTGGTGAGTTGTGGAGCCAAGGAAGAGCACGATTATCTGGGAAGGTTTCGGCTGTCAATCCGTTTGCTCCCCAACACGCAGTAAATATGAAGTCAAGAATGAATCTTCACGCCCGAGTTCTCGAATGGTCCGAGCACTGCACGCACGATACGAGATTGATGACACGGTTAGTGCGGAGACACCCAGTGACTGCGTAGCTGGCTTCTCAAAAGTAGGCGTTAGTTATCGGGTATAAAAACGATTACGCCTCTTGATGCACGAAACTCATGCCACGAGTAGCTGTGGCCTGCAATAGCCTTCTTCTTCTTCTTTGTAAATTTCATGGCACCTAATCCTCCTCAAGATCACATAACGGCCAAGAACAAGTCGAAAATAATAAATACAGACTCGAAAGATTCAATCCAAACTCGGCGCTGATTGCATCAGCAATCTTCAAAAATTATTCAGGACAAAACACGTCCGAACATGTCCACGGTCTCGACGAGACTCGCCCCTAGTAGCCGTGTCAAATTAAAATAGAAATAAATAGTAATAAGTTATTTCGTGAATGGATATCCATCCATCCATCTGTGTCAAACGCAATGCACGGGCAATGCGTTTCAAGCATGCCTGGCGCCGGGGATCGACACGCAACGGTGGCGGGATTCGCGTCCGCTTCTCCCACGTTGCAAGGCCGGCCAACTTCGACTCCCCGGCTAAAGTGAAAGATAATCGCATGCTTTAATGAGCTTGGAATCCTTAAGGAGGGATCGTTCGGCTGATTCGATTCGGAGTCGTAGGTCAATGAGACCCCTTCGTCGGGACTGGAATCCGATTGGGCCTGATGATCGATCGAATGATGCTTTCGCTTAAACCGTGACAGACCCGTCTCGCGAAAACCCTTCGCGAATGGATTGTTATTGATCTTCAACTTTGTGATGTTCTCGTTTTGGTATGCCGTCACCGCGATAAATTCCGTCTCCTTAAAAGCAAACAACGTGGTTGAATGAGTAAAGAGCTCGTTGTAGTTCGCATCGAAGCAACGGACTATCCAGATCCTAGGAACGTATTTGTCCGTCGATGTTAATACCACATTATTATTGAGATCGTTGATGTTCGTGAGCTTCAATTTATTGAAGCTGATCGGATTGTCCATCCAATAGCTCCCCGTTGCCGGACTTTCAGGATGCTTATAAATTCTATAGCCGAAGGGCTGTTGCGGCTCTGGCGACCCCGTAAAACTCCAGCGACCCATATTGCTGTTCTTGCCCCCGTTCTGGTATCCACAGTACTTGTGGCGGCGACCGGAGGCCGGTGCTATCTCCATAAAGACATAATAATTCTCACGTTTCTCCAAACCGTTTACATTTATTTGAACGGACGGGAACATGCGCCGACCGCTCTTGGTAATTATCATTTCTGTATTCTCGTAGAATTGTTGTCAGAGGTTTCGATTAAGCAGCTCCACGTTGATTCCGCGCAGCAATGAGGGTTGAAATACCCATTCGCTTGAATGCATCTTCTCACCTAATTTACGTTGTAGAACGATCGGTGACTGCGCGAAAAGTAGCGATGCCGTTGCATATTCAGTTCCAGGAGCATCAATGCGTTGTTTGGATCATAAAGAAATATCTCCGATGATCGACGTTTCTTCTCCAACACCGTCGGTGTAAGGTATAAGGCAAACACGGAAATGCTCAGAACGAACGTCGAAATCACGTGCAGTTGTAGAATGAAACTGGAACGACCGATTCTCGCCTACCAGTGACCTACCACAAAACGGGATCAGTGCAATCCGCCGAAACTAAGCGAACTATATGTGTCGTCGGTCGTTCGGCGCCAACACATGAGACAAAACTATGTGTAAATGAACTTTTTGTCCTTTCTGCCGCGATTCACAAAAGATAATATATAAGGTAACAAATAACGTTCACGTGATAATTTTAAATGCCAGAATCACACTAATCTATTGAGCCAATTAAAATAAATATTAACTTATTACGCGTTATTAATCCATTTGTCGTAACTTTCTCTTTCTTTAACCCTTTAGGGGCCACACATCGATCCCGTTGGAGTAAAATGTTATAATTTATAAGATAGTCTTAAAAGACGTCCCTGATAAAAGTTTTTTAATTTTTTTAGTTTTTAGTTTTTTTTCTGTTTTTTTTGTTTTGTTGTTTTTTGTTTTTTTGTCTTTCTTGTTTATTTTTGTTTTTTTTTTCTTTTTTAGTACATAATTATGTACACAAGCCCCTAAAGAATTAAAAATGTTCAGATACTGTCTGTTCCTTTTCCGGGTAATCTCAGTAGAGATATCCTGCACTTCTTCAAGCTTCTCATATATTATACATATTTGCCTTTCCACTGAATCTCAATCAGTCGAACTCAAGATATTAAGATTCTCTAATAATTCGATAATATTCCAACAACATTCAGACGAAAAAATTATTAGATTAATGCGTGTACAAATGGCAACAACTGGATTCTTTTATGTACATTTTACATTAGTGATATATATTAGCGATATTTAGACCCTGATAAAAATGTGTGCCCGGAAAGAACGGTTTTGCTAAATATCTAAAAATTTAGCCAGATATACAGATCTGAAAATAATTTTGTTACACCATTAAAATAATTATAGTAAGTCGCTGAAATATGATGATTCTGTAAAAAATTTTGACATTTTAACAATCAGTTTAAGTTCTACATAATTATTTTGATGGACCAACAAAATCATTTTCAGATATGCAGTTTCTTATTCACGCATCATGGAAATGCATGCCCTTAATCTATACATATACGGAAAAAACATTTTCTGTTTAAAAATAACTTTGTTGCACCATTAAAATAATTATAGTAGGTCGCTGAAGTACGATGATATTGCTGTAAAAATTTTGATATTTTAGTAATCAGTTTGAATGTTTTACATAATTATTTTGATGATGCAACAAAATTATTTTCAGATCTGTATCTAGTTAAATTTTTAGATACTTCAGCAAAACTGTCCTTTCCGTGCACCATTCTTTTTTACACCCTTTAGAAATATAGAAAGAGGATATCGAAAAATAAAAATGCGTTAAGTCATTACAATGTTAAATTTACGTAAAAATCCATGTACACGGGGGATCTCGAGGTTTTTAGAATCTCTTTTTCTCTCTGCGGTAATGAAAGTTCACGTTTTTATGCCAAATCGCGTGTTACGATATCGTATTAAAACTTATAATAAACGACCGTTTCGGCCAAACAGATTTGGCCGAACTTCAACCGATAATATAATGTGCGCCTTTAAATATCAAAAGAAAAATACATAATTATACTCAATGTATACAAAGTAGAAAACAACAGACGTTTAACTTGTCACGTAAGTGAATCTCGCGTATCATTCATGTATATGATAAAAGTGTACTTGGCGCCGTTTTTTACCTTTTTTGAAAATTACATTTACATAGTATCATTAACAAAACGATATGTTCACAAGCTCGAACTATTCTTATATAGTATATCCGCTGTAATCTACTTTTCATTGAAAAGTACTCTTTCGTGAACTATTCATCATAAATATCTTATTAATTATTTCGGCTTGTGCGGAGGGAAATTGTTTAATTTTCAGATCCAATGAAAGTATAAAGGTACCAATACCCGGACACTTAAGAGTAGGTAAATGTACCAATGCCTGGACACGTACCTATGCCTGGATACCTTTAAAAAAATATAAATTTATGAAAATAAACGTTTAGATACCATAACTAAAGTTTCAAACTACAAAAAAAATATTTTTATTTTTTATTTTAATTCGCGTTATACTTATGAATAATAAAGGTGTCCAGATATAGGTACGCGTGTCCGAGTATTGATACTTTTAACTTAATTTCTAAATGTTCAGCAAGACATAATATAAGGTAAACGTACCAGTGGCCGCACACGTCCCAGTCGCCGCACACGACTTTAATGTTTTCAATTTATTAAGCATTTCGTGAAGAATATTGCAAATCTAAAAAATTGTGTAGGGATCTACAATACGTTATTGTAATAACAAACAAATTTGAAGTATGATTCTGCACGGATTACCATTTATTTTAAATTGTTTATTCGGTCTCGCACGTCACGGCTGTTCGGATACTGGTACAACCCTGCGAAGTTCGCTAGTCCCAGTAACCGCACATCGCGTAGCACGCTGTTTCTCGATCGATGCAAAGTTGTTACTACGGAATTAATTCTGGTGTTTCGATTAAAAGAAAACAAAATATCGTGTGGAAAACCGATTGATAAGTAAGTACTCATTGTTGATAATATATCTGCAATAAATCTAATGTGCATGCTGAATCTGTGCAACCAGTATCAGAAAAATTGTTTGCTGTTTACATGGAGAGGTTATGTTACGGCTGAATATATTTTGGTTTAAGGCTGCGGTCCACTTGACGCCACAAATGCTTTGAAGCGTTTTTCTTCTCCTTCTTTCTTCATTGAAGGAGGAATGCTTCGAAGCATTTGTAGCATCAAGTGAACCGCAGCCTAAATATCGTATTGTGCGGACACTGGGTGGGACATACCGAGTAAGGCTGTGCGGACACTGGTACATTTGACCTTTTATCATTTTCGCGGCATAAATAATAAATGACTGAATATTAAAATAAACATTGCATGTGTTTAGAAACTAGAAACCCTAAGCTTCAAGATGGTTCAAGTCATTTGTACCAAGCATGCGTCTAAATGGGCTAAATTTGTATCACAATCTGAATTGTGGCTTAAGTGTGCGACCACTGGTACATTTACCTTATTAACTTCTTAATGGCTAGTTAAAAAAATATTCGACTTCGAGGATGCAACGTGTGAAATTCGACTAAGTCCGCATAACATTTTTTTTTGAAAATTCTAGACGTTCTGATAAGAGTTCCGTTTTTTAGTAGAACTCTAAGAATTGTGAAAGAAATTTCTATAATCGAAAACAATCCGGTCACTAGTTAAGAAAAGCGGTCAACGCTTTTACTAAACTCAACCGCGACAGTAATATTGAAATTAATTGCTTGGTCGTTCAGAAGAGACACCACGTGCGTCTCTTCCCTAAATCCAATACAACCGACACCGAAGATACAAGAAATTATAACGTAAAAGCAGGCACGATTGTTGACACAACTATCACTCACCCAGAACATATCGATTTTTATCTAGTATCACATCAGAGTGTTCGGGTAGGTCGATACGATAGGTTAATTTTTCTAAATAAAAATATTTGTTATATATAACCAAAAAGGTTTTGTTGTTGAAAAACATTAAATATATGACAAAATTTTCGCAATAGTAATATATAGCGACCAATAGTAATTATAGCAGTAGTTAATTTGTAATAATTGCAATAATTTACTTTAAGAAGCATATTAAATGATATTAATAATTAAATTTATAAACTATAAATATTTTTTCAATGAAGTTTATTTGATGTATAGTGTTGATAATTATGATTTTAAATGTAGGGTACAGCGAGGCCTACAAAATACAAATGCCTCTACAAGGATTCCAAATTTACCGAAGATCAGCTTAAAGAATTAACATATTATCTTTGTCATTTATTTGTCCGCCGTTCAAAAGCAATAAGCTATCCGGTGCCTACCTATTATGCTCATATAGGAGCTTATCGTGGAAGAAGCCTGATAATAGAGTAAGTAATCTATTACGATATGAATATTGATTACGATCATGACATGTTATTTTCATTTACTAGAATGATGCAGGACAAAGACTTCAAGTTGAGTGACTTAGAAACGAAACAGAGACTTTTTAAAGTAAAAATGAAGGATCACCCAATGTTTTTTGTAATTAACAATACAATTTATATTTATAATTAATTTATATTTATTTATATTTATATTTATATTTTTTTATTAATTATAATATTATTCAAAAAAAACAATTTATATAATTATAAATATATTTAATTATAAATATAAATTAATCATAAATATAAATTGTATTGTTAATTAAATAATCAATTTCTTTCTTTTATAAGTACCATTGTTTCGAATGGTATTGTCATACGATTAAGATATAATACATAATAATTAATTGCATGCAACTATACTTTACATTAATGAATTTACAATTATTTACAATTGTTGAAGAGGACTACCTGAGATCTCAGAAATAAAAGCGCGCTTTTATATCGATAAAAGACAGTTCAGAATGTGGGCTTATGACTGGCTGCGTTCGGGGAGCGCGCTATTAGCGCTATTTGCGTATTCTATCATTGTTCTACACTTGATGAGCGATAAAAATAAAATGATGCAATAGCGCTAATGGCGCGCTCCCCGAACGCAGTCTATATGATGAAATGTATATATAGTCATGTGTGTGTGTGTGCGCGTGTGCGCTTCGTGTCTTTACATAATATGAACTAAATAACCTTGTGAACAAGGTTTGCTAATTGTAATTTTTAATAGAAAATTATTCAAATGTTGACGATATAGTTATATCACGTGCAATTATATGCTGACGTAGTATTATATCCAACTTTTATGATCTGCATTTTCACGTGTAAGAACATACAATTTATATATAATTACATTTAAGATTATGTACTCGTTAAAAATGGAGCAAATAAATGGCCTTTATACGAAAAAAGATACTTCGTTACATTTTATAATAGTTTGAAGGCTACAGAAAGATTGTTGATATACGATGAGAGTGGTCATGCCCGCGTTTTAGGTGGTCCCCGTCCACGAGCGCCTCTATGTGCACAAAACGTGCACATTGAACTACGTAGCCATGTCCACGAAAATTTCTGATGGGTAACGCGTTATGTGCACGCTCTATTGGTTCTGATCCGTGCTATGTGCACGATCTTTTGGTTCTGTTCCGTGCTATGTCCAAAGCGTCGGTAATGCATGATAATGCATGACACTTACCCGTAAAGCGGGTAGCGCACTAGGGATGGGCGATACTGTATCGATATTTTGAATATCGATACTTTTGGGCTGTAATATCGATATTTTGTATCGATATTTTACATTTCGATATTAGCCAGTATCGATATTCGAACATGAATATCGAACTTTCGATACAGTCCATAATTCGACGGATATATCTTCCTCGCCTGATCGTGAGTGTATACCGTCAATTGCGCACGCAGCAGCTACTTGGCATGTGATAGTTGTGATTGGTTACCAATTACGTGTCTAGCACGGGTTGCAACTACTCTGACCGCGACTGTACATTGTCAATTTGTCAACTTTCTATTTAATCATTTACAGGAACATGTACCTTCTTTTGTTCTCTGTTTGCGTGAATTTTGTATCCAAATTTATTACAATTAGCATAAAACTACTTGTCGCATATGTATCTGTCATAATTGATTTCTCCTTTTCAAACAATAACTTGATCTCCATGCCGTTTGCAATACTGTGACTTTATATTTAAGATAATTAGTGTATATTAATAGTGTATTTCTGTAACTTTTTTTATCATTATAACACATATGTAAATAACTAATCGAAGAAAACGAACTTAACAATGACGACGGATTAGCGGGCTGCTTTGTGTGTTCTCAAAATTAAATTAAAATATAACTAATAATAGAGGTATCGACAGTATCGATACTGTTAAATATCGATATTTTTCGCCCGATATTTCTAGTGTATCGATATTCTTATTTATGATACGTATCGATACGAAATATCGATATTTCTCTTGTATTGCCCATCCCTATAGCGCACACTTCTGCATAACGCATAGTACGTAAGCGTAAGAAAATTGATTGGTCTATTTTCTTATGCTTGTACATTATGCGTTATGCAGAAGTGAGTGCTCCCCGCTTAATACTATACTACTATACCCGTAAAACATGATTATATGTATATCATACAGATTTCAAATATATATAAACGCACACATGTATTGTAAAATTGATTTTTGCGTTTATGATGTAATTTACAAAAGATCTGTTGTTTTCAATAATCTGTAATTTGAAAATGTACATTATGTTATATATACTTTTAGAAATTATTTTAATAAATTATTTTTATATTTTAATAATATATATTTTGTCTTCTTATAATTTTAATATTGCATTTTTATTAATATTTGAAAGCACGATAAAATTAATATTCAAAAATAATTATGGAAATAATATATTTTTTAAAAATTGATATTACCAAAATTGCAACAAAGTCTTTAGTGAAAAATGCTAGCATGTCAAACAAGAATGCAAGTCTATAAGCAGTAACAACGATTATTTTATCTATATTTTGAAACGACTACAGTTTTACAAAACGCGTCGCTACAGCGAAAAATCTAATATAAATATTATTTATATTGTTACAAATGTAGACACTACAGAGTTTGTAGCAAACAATATCTTTATACTTCGGCAGCATGTATTATAAAAAAATCTATGGACTTATAATAGATAATGAGGCTATTTTCACACAATACATGCGGCGAAAGCTTCTATAAGTAAGTCATATATTGATTAAAACATAGGAACCAAAAGTGTTAAATAGGAACGAATTAAGAAACATTCAATGCACAAAGTCCTGTTTCTCAAGAACAAATTGGTCGTTATAGCGTTAGCTTTCGTATATAGAATTAATTATACATAAAAGAGCTAATATAATCCTTCGTGAAGCACCTCAAAATTATAAAACATGATGTTACCTGTTATTAATTTAATAATGTATGCCAACAAAAAAGTGTCTTATTAGGAAAAATATTCAACTTCGAAGATCTGCCGTGAACATCATTTGCGTAAGTTTTGATGATGATTTCTTTCAATGGATTTTTTTTGCAAAATTACAAGAACTATCGCTAAAAAGTATCAGAAACTATAGAACTCGACTGTATGCGAGAGAAACTCTTTTATTTTTTTTCTGCTAGAAAATGATCTGCTACGGGAAGTTAGCAGATTATTTTTTCGATCGACTGTTTTTTGGGTAAAATCATCAGAACTATTACTAAAAAGTATCAGGAACTATAGAACTCGACTGCATGCGACAAGAACTCCCTTTTATTTTTTATCTGCTGGAAAATGATATGTCAACTTCACCGACATCAAAGCAAGTCATATAAATCAAAAAGATATATTTCGTACGTCATACAATCGGTAGAATAATGCGTATAACATGTAATAACACTGTCTTAAAAAGAAACAGATAACATTAGCGTTACACATCGATGTCATAAATGGACATAAAAAATTAGAAAACCAATAAAATGCAGAAATAAAAGAAATCACAAATAATTCAAAAATATTTAAATTAGACTTAAGTCTATCGTTCGTTGTTAGGTGCTTCTTAAGTGTTTTAATTTTTAGAAGAAAGCCGGTATCTTTATATAAATTCAAATAAGTTGAAACTAAAAAAAAACAATTTTTTTTAATCTGACAATAGAATCATTAACTATTCACATTTCTAAAAAAGTATTTCTAAAAAATTTTTCTTAATATTTTATTACTTATATGTTTTCTTTATATTTATTTATACACACGTAATTTTCTTAAAGAAAAAGGAACGCATGTACGAGTCAAGAAATATCATTTCATAAGAGAGCGTTTCATAGACTAAACTAGTCGAAAAGAGAGGTATGGTTTAATTATTTATTAGTAATAAATTATTACCTAAACCTTAGATGAATGTAAATATGTACTTAATAATATGTTGGGCAAAAGATTATACGTATATCCTTACACCTTTGTAAGCAGTTTTTCAAACGGTTGTTAACGCGATTTCTGTATCGCGCTTAGTGTTACATATAGTGTTTCAAACCGAACAATACAGAGCTTTGCCAAATTATAATGAATTCAAGAAAAATTATAAAACGTCAGGCGAACACATGGTTTGAACCAAATCCCGAAAGAACATAAGTAACGTGTTCCATTTGTCCAAAGAATTTCCAAAATTTTAAAGTATCCAAAACACACAAAGCTCGAGATATCAGAATCCATATTAAGGAAAAAGGTCATGATAAAGCATTCAATTTATTAAAAGAACTATATCCAATACCTGATCATCTACAGTTTGCTTTCAATGAATCAACATATTCATCGCTATTGATATAATTTTATGCTGTTTTTAGATGTTAGATGATATGCAATTGCAAAAGTGGTTCTTTGATATGGAATCTCAACCTATCGAGAATCTCTTCGAGCTGAGATTGTCCGCATGGGAAACAAAGTGTCTCAAGCAAGAAAGTGGGTTACTTGGAATATATCATATCAGAAAGTACCTGATTATCCTGAAGCATTTATCGATTTTGTGAAAATATTGTTTCTACAATGTCTTATTAAATATCACCCAGAACTGGACAAAAAAAATTTAAAAAAATATTAGATCAATATAAATTTGATAGAGAACATACGATGACTGAAATACGGTAAATATGCAAATCTTCATTCAGTTTAATATTCAATCTATATTTTTATTACAAAAAAGAGGTAACACCTTTTTCATAAATGTGTATATTCGTATAGATATTCATATATTTTTAGCATTAAAAATAATGAATTTTATGTTGTTTTCAGATGTTAGATAATATAAAATGGAACGAATGGTTCAAATACAAACATAGAGAAACGTACCATCTCTCGAATTTAAAATCGGTTTGGGAGACGAAAGCTACCCCCCAATTGGCAGAGAAGTGGACTACGTGGAGTGTGTCCACTTCTACAGTACCTGATGTATTCGAAGAATTAGAAGATTTTGCAAAATTAATGTTCGTAAGAATTCTTAAGTTTAATCATACAAAATTGGACGAAATAAAATTAAGAAAAATATCAGAACAATATCGATTTGAGAGGGAACATATGATGACTGAAATACGGTAAATATGCATATCTTCATTCAGTTTAATATTCAATTGATATTCAATATTCAATGTATATAACTTACGTAGATAATACGTACAATTTCGCAGATTTACTTGGCTACAATTTTGTTGAGAATCTAACGCTCGAAAAGTGAAAGCGAGCGTTAGGAATATTCGAGAACGCTCGATTTGCTCCAAAACGCGTTTATTTGCCTTCCCCCCGTTTTTTTTTTGTGTTTTCGCTCGCGCCCGGACCACAGGTGTACATCGCGTGATCGCTCGTACTGCGACCAATAGTCTGGTCGCTCGACGATTTGGTGCCAATCAGCGTTTCTCACGTCTCGAAATTCCTCGCGGAAAAGTTCGGAGCTCCAGCCGCGATCGCTTCGCTTGCTCCGACCGGGAGCTCAGTGAGCCCTAGCAATTCGTACGCGACACGTGTATTTGTCGATAGCGAAAACGGAGTCAAATCGTAGCAAAGCCTAAGTGGTGTCCCTGTTGAAAAAAATCACGTAACTCTGTAACATAACAAAATCATGTAACTGTGTGACGTAACAGAGATACGTAATTTGCTACGTATCAGTTTCGGACGTTTTGTTACGTAACAAAATCATGTATCTCTGTCACGTAATGAAATCACGTACTTTTTCCTAAATGCAGGATTTCTCTTTTTAGTATTATTTTGAGTTTCAGTGTTAAATTGTAGTGTCATTTCAACTAACTCTTCTGCATGAGTTTTCTACTAAAAATTGCTTTCATGTAAATCAAGTCAAAATTGTCCTATAAATAATACAAACTCAGTTAACTCGGTTTTGCGGACAGTAATCTTTAATTTTATGATTTATTTGACCAATAAATTAAGTATATTAAATGTAGTATTTATGGTACTTATAATATATATATTTTACAATATGCATATGAGTTTGAAGTTTGCACCGCTGGAATACAGCGAACAAATCTCTCTCTTTCTCTCTCTCTCTCTCTCTCTCTGTAACATTCTTTATGTTTCATAATTAGATCCTTGTTGTTATAATAATAATAATATTAGTACAGTATTATGAAAATTTTAAAAAAAATATAAGACCTGTTCGTTTTAGCTCAACATCTTTCAACACATTTTCTCTAACGTGAAAAGAAAAGGAGGAAAGGTGAACCGTGCAAGAAGTTCAGCTAAAACGGACAGGCCTATAAATAAAGAATAAGATCTCCTTGGAATAATAAAAATTTTTTAAATATTTTTTTGTTGCACTTCAACAATGCATATTTCAAACTCATTACAATGCTAATGTTTTGTAAAAAAAGACAATACATAATTACAAGTTTATTTGTTTTATTTGATTAATGATTTACTTAATACATAAAGGTTAACTTTCTCTTTTCAGGTTTTTTTTTAACTGATAATGCATATATATTAATCATACATATAATTCATACTATAATCTTTATAGAAAAATTTATAATGATTTAAGCTGAAAAAAAATATTTGCATACAAAAAAGTGTCTTAATTGCCATGTTTTTACTTTATTCGTGTTAACACTGTCATACTCGTTTTTAATTTAAATCTTGCAAGTCAAAATGGGACGATACCGATACAATTGTACTTGTATATCGGTTGTATTTCAATGTTAAAACATGAGAATTAAAACAATAATTGCGTATATGAAAAAAAATGTTATTAATAAAAAAACAAATTTGGCACTGCACAAATATACATCGCATTATTAATATCAATAAAAACGCAAACCCTTTCAATCGTATTAGTTTCTATTGCAAGTAATGCATTAGGAATATCTATTACTTTTTTCATCGATGTATTATTATTATCGAAAATATGTTCTGTATTTACTACATTGCATATTGTATACTCTTTTCTACTTAACGGGTCGATTATAAAATCTATTATTCGGATAAAACTTCCTTCCTTTGTAAGAGCAAAAGAATTATTTGAGCGGAGCCTATTTTTTCTGGACGATATATATAGACAACGCTCTTTAACAATTTTATGATACACCCTACTTTCATGTGATAAGCCAAGTTCTTGAATCCATCTTACATTTGTTGGATAGTTTGTTCCAAAGTATCTTGCATGAGATATTTTGAAGGTTGTTTTGGCATGTTTTTTGTCAAGATAGGATATAAAATTACTGATCATTGAAAACGGTCTTAGTGCTACGTGTTCTTTCAGAATTAATTGACTTTGATTCATAGCAATTGTCCTACATATCTGATGAATAACTCCCTTAGCAGCTTGGACTTTCTTTACAATTTGACCATTACCACTTTCGAAGCAATATCCAGAGTGAGCCCATAGCGGCCCCCAATCTGCCACGCTTTGTGCCAAGTGTAATAGCTGATGAATGTTAAATGTCATTGCACTTTCTGAATAATATATTTCAGTGTAAGCAACAAATCTTTTCAATAGACCATCTGCATGATTTAGTTCAATGCGTGTAATACTTCTTTTTAATAAAATGTAATATGCTTCTACCAAGAGCGCCCAATGTTTCGCATAAATTTGCAAATGAGAAAAACACATTAGAATCGGAATGCTATAGTAGAGAGTCCAATTTTCGTACTCTCTCGCCTTCCACCATTTTCTGTCTCGAATAGAGCGAGATAATCGGGCAATTTGATTTGGAACTTTTATTTCTTTTAACATAATATCAATATTATGAATATCATTATTAGTCAATGAGTATGGTAAGTTGTTTGATTCAATCCAGTATTGTAAAAATTGTTCTGCTATTCCCAAATTGATGCAGTGCATACTATCCGGAACAAACCCAGAAATTACGTTAAAACCTCTCAAATTTAGTAGAACTGTTGGTTTTTTAACGCCATAAACAGGATTTGCAGATGTTAGACTCTGCTGCATGTGTCTAATCATTTGCATCTCAGTTCGTTTGGATGGCATCTCATCTAAAAGGACATATTTGATACTTCCACCTCTTTGTAATGCAACATAAAAACCTGGATGCAAGCACCAATTACATCCATAGTAACCATTATATTGAACTAAACCTTGCATTGGTGCACGAGCCACGGAATCGACACAGCAACATACTGTGTACACTTTAATACAATGGTCTTTATTTTTTATGGTACACCAAACACCTTCGTTTGATAATTCGTTCATGTAAGCAACAAATGGTTCTAAAAAAATATTCATATCCGGTTTATCTTTACCAAACCATACTCCGCAAACAATGGGATTAGACATTCTTATCTCAAATGGCATTTCATTAATTATTAATTGAATAGGCCAAATTGAAAATTTAGAACTTTCAAAAACCGGTGATCCATCACTATTGAAAGTCGCTGTTACAAAATTTATTTTGTCATTCGCTGATAAAGCATTCATAAATTTCTTATACATTACTCCATCAATAAATTCATCAATATTTTCCTTATTTCGCATTCTATCATTAACTACAGATTCATAATGTCTGCTGTTGTCTTGAATTAAATTAGCGATTTCATTGCGTACCTTAATAATGGTAAAAAAGTCTGTATACGTTGAATCTTTTAATAAAATTTCTGTATCACATGTATTACACTTAGCACGACGATCTTTTCGATTAAATTTTTTAACGTATTTTTTACAATTTGGACAAACAGCATGGTATTCAATGTTTTCATTTGAGTTAAATATCTAATCAATAAGATAGCGCGTATCTGGTAATATCGACAATCCCAAAAAACTATTTAACATTTTAAATAAGTCAGCTATGGCAGATTGTGGTAAATTATATGTTAACCCATACTTTAGCACTGTAAGTAACATTTCTGCTTTTCTCACTGTTATTGGCACATTAATTGTGAAATTCATTTCGTCTTTTTGTAACATTTTTACTAATCTACTAAAACAAACGTCATGTGCTAAGGCAGCCGTTGATTCGTTTTCTATTTCGTTGAACTGTTGACAGATATTTCCATCATCGTCGTCACTATCGTTGTCGCTGTCATTATCATTACCACTTCTTTCAAATAATTCTTCATTTGCTTCGTGTATCCATGTATCCTACACATAGAATTTTATGTTAATTGTTATTACGTTAGAAAATTTAGAAATGTAAAGTATCGATTATACTTTTCTTTAAAAGCAGTTAGCGACATTAAATAAACAATACTGAAATTTTCGATTTTTGCAAAAATAATTTTAAAGTATTTAAAACAAAATATATTCTACATTAAAAGATTCATCATCCGAATCTGTTAAACCAAACAGGACAGTTCGATTATGCATTAGTGATGAAGATGCATCTAGTACCTGCAATATAAGTATTGTATATCTATTAATATTATGTATTATAAAAAACTTGATGGTTAAATTCTACGGTAAGTAATAAGTTTCTTTTTTCATCAATGTAAATTTGAATGGATTTTCATATGGTGAATTTGTACAATATCTATATAGATTTCTATACATTTTCAACAGTCAATAAAAGAGTGTTAATTTTATTATATGTATTCGTTATAAAGTAAGACGTTAATTTTGTGTTATATGTAAATTAAAAAGTTTTGTAAAACTATTAATTTTAAGTGTAACAGAAACATATTAAGAATGAAGTTTCATGATAAAGTTATACTAACCTGCTCCGGTACTGACAATAATGATTCATTTACATTCAACATAGATTGTACAGGATCGTTTTGTACCGATAGCAGTGATGAATTAAAACTTTCTTCTGTAAAACCTGCAAGGTTCCCTTGTGCTAATTCTAGTGGCACAGATAATGAACAAACATTATTTTGTTCATTGCTGTTGCTTTCTCTTTCACTGCTCTCATGGCCACTGGGTGATTCATGATATGAACACTGCTAAATAAAAATAGTAAAATAATATTAGTATGTATAAAAATGCATTTACTTCTTTTATCAGTATATTTTAATATTTAAAAAACTAGTTTTTATTTTATTGTTGATTTCAGTCCAGATAATAGAAACCCAGACAGCACGCATGTTCAAAATCTAAGACGTCTAAAAGACATATTTTAGACGTCTTGCAAAATAATGGCTAAAAGACGTCTTATGTCCCGATTTTATAGTATTTTACAGGATATTATAGGATTTATAGGATTTTATAGGATATAGTGCTGTCTGGAAAGCAATATAAAATCATATGAGTAATTAAAAATACTATTATACTTTATAGCATATCTACATGTTACTAAATCTGTGACTTTCATGAAGATAAGATATTATAATATTTTTAAATGTTATTTATGCCAAAAAACATTTCATACTAATTACGTATATTATACTTATATAAGTAACAATATAATATAAAGATTTTGAACATATTATTTCGAATTATTAAAACATGTTTTTGTGGATATTACATTGTAATGCTTACCCGCCATTTATCATCTTCGCTACTGTCATTGTTCTGACTCCTGCTTCGCTTTCGACGTCTATCATGTCTAGTTGATCTTGGTACTTCTTTTGATTGATCTTCAAGATATATGCTGTATCTTCTCTTCATCGTGTACTATTTTAATTATAAGGAAAACAAGTAAACAAAATATAAGTAATAATGATGATCAACGATCTAAGCGTGTTGACCAGTGTTATTAATCACGTACAACAAACGATTAAGGTTATTCCCCGATAAAGCGGGCACGATTCTTATTTTTTCTTTGCAATTACGTTTTTTAATAATAGCGTGAAGCTCGTTTAGACAAGGAGATTAAACACGAAAGATTTTTTTTGGTAAGTAAGAAAATAGAAATTAAAAATATTGTAAACAGTATCCAGTGAAAACAACTTAATCAAAATGATGTCTAAGTGACACGAAATTGATGAGGAGTTTGATGTCTAAATGAGTGCTCAAAATGATGCCGAAATGATAGCAATATGACTTCATAACGTTCCATACCGTGATGGTGATTTTGACTGTCTGTTTGACGTCAAGATGACAGTCACCCTGCACAGGAATAATACACCTTCTATTCTGTATATTTATAAGTGCTTGATAATGTCTCAGGAAACTCCGGATTCCAAAAACCTTTAAAAAATTATATTTATTATATATAACACAAAAAGTGATAATAAAATAAAATATTACCTTCTGGTGTATTTGGTCGCTCATATTTGTGTCGATGTCGCGAGACTCGATTCTTCCGTTTTTGTAACTCTTCTTTTGTCAAATTCAAACTTTTATAATACTAAAAATTAAATATCATGAATTACTTTTTTTATGAAATAAAAAATTTATTTATTTATTTATATTTATATTTATTTATTTTTATTTCTACTAATTTTCTTTATTTATATGTATTTATTTTTATATATATTTATAGTTGTTTTTTTATTTATACTTATTTATTTATATTTATTTTTATTTATACTTATTTTTTTATTTATATTTATATTTATTTATTTATTCACATCTCATTTAACTATACAGAGTATCTAAGACCACCCGTACATCCCTTTTAAAATAAAAGGTAGTTTTTATCAAAAATCCCTAAAATTTTGATAACCAAATCGGGTACCTCTATGGAATGGTATTTTCATCGATATTTTCATCTTCCGGTACTGTTTATTAAAATTTTTGGGATTTTTCATCAAAACCACTTCTTTTATTTCAAAAGGGGTGTATGGATGGTCTCAGACACCCTGTATACGGTTAACATTGCATTACCTCTTTGCATTCCCAACAATCCCTGCCGTTTGCTCTGTCAGCTTTTGCGACGCACGTTAAGCTGCTCTGAATTGTCTGACTTTTTTTTGGCAATCTGTAAATAATATGTTATTTAGACATATAAAAGCAACTTACACAACCACAGTTATTAAGCAATATTTACAAATTAAATTTATCCAATAACAATTTTTTTCAGGTGACTTATTTTCAGTAACAGTTGCATTTGCATCATTCTTCACTGGATAAAATGTAAGTCGACATTGTTTCCGTCTTTTTCTTCGATATGATAATACCGACGGACTTGTTGGCTCATTATTTTCGTCGGTATTTTTGTGCAAAAGATTTGCATCTGATGGAACAAATTCCGTATCGGAACCTAATTCCAATAATGGGATACTATCGTTTTCTTGCATAGCATTATTTAAGTGTTGACATCGCTTCATCTTTTGTTTTCGAACAAGGTATTGATTGTATTAACTGTAATTTGGGATAAAAAATGACTACAAAATCACATATACATATATAATAATTAATTGATGATCATAGGATCAACTATTTCCAACGTTCTGTTAATCTCTAACCGACGGTTAAGAGCACAAGACTCTCGTGCGGTCACGTAGCGTAACATAACGTGAGCCAATTAACGCACAAGAAACGTATTGGTTACGGCGTTATACGTTTCTTGTGCGTTGATCTACGTTACGTTACCATGCGAGAGCTTGTGCGGAGGCTCTAACCGATACGTTTCTTGTGCGCTGACTCACGTTACGTTACGCTACGTGACCATACGAGAGTCTTGTGCGGTGGCTCTAACTTATCAGAAAAGCGAATAGAAATTGGCTATTTTGAAAGTTAATCGTCAGTTAGAGGTTAACAAACATTGGAAATAATAATCCTAAACGATGGTTTCGACGTCATATTGACATAATTTTGACTACACTGTTTTTACTGGGTAAGGTACTACCAAAAATACAGAAAAATAGGTGTTAAAAATAGGTGTAAGAAAAATAGGTGTGAAAAAAAACCATAGACTTAGGAAGAGATAGACGGAGTGTAAGCTTGCGGGGTAGGTGAAAACGCGGTGAGGGGAAATAGAGACCATTCTCGACAAAGTTCGGTTAGACTCGGTAATATACGGGCGTTCGACAGCACCCGGACAGCACGCGGACAGCACACGGACGTGTCACGTGATTGCCGCTTTGGTGTGTGTATAATACGCAATGCTACGGCAATATGATACACACACCAAAGCGGCAATCACGTGACACGTCCGTGTGCTTTCGAACGCCCGAATATTACCGAGTCTAAAGCCTTGTGTCCACGATACTAGAAATCGCTCCGAGATCTCGGACCGAGAAAAAATTGACCAATTATATTTAAATAATTCGGCAATTGACCAATGTGATTGGTTAATTCTTTCTCCGTCCAAGATCTCGGAACGATTTCTAGCATCGTGGACACAAGGCTTAATAACCGTATTCTAAAAGATCAATCCAGACAAACTTGCATAGCGCACACGGAAATTTGTTATGCACTCACACGCTTTGCAATAATACCGTCTTTGTAACTTTGCTGTTAATTGTAGAATCACGATCGCACGATACCACTGCTGTCGCGAAAAACAGTAACGTACAATGAGACCGCCAAAAGTACGCACATATATATGTGTATATTTCCTCCACGCTCTGTGACGTTTTAGTAACGGACAGCGTCTCATGGAAACATCGAAACACTTGTTTTATAACTTTGCTGTTGATTGTATATAGAATCACGATCGCACGACACCACTGGTCGCGAAAAACAGTAACGCACAATGAGACCGCCAAAAGTACGCACATATATATGTACATATTCCCTCCACGCTCTGTGACGTTCTGGCGGGCGGTTCTGGTTGCCAACTTCGACTTCGAGGCGTTGTCTCCGCTGCCTAGCATGCTGCCACCTCCACATGCCAGTGGACAGTGTCTCGAAATGGCAACACTGACGATGTGTACTTTTATTGGCGGGCTTATTGTACGTACTTTTGGCGGGTTCATCGTACGTACTTTTAGCGGGCTTATTGTGCGTCACTGTCTTTCACGACCAGTGGTATCATGCGATCGTGATTCTATATACAATCAACAGCAAAGTTATAAAACAAGTGTTTCGATGTTTCCATGAGACGCTGTCCGTTACTAAAACGTCACAGAGCGTGGAGGAAATATACACATATATATGTGCGTACTTTTGGCGGTCTCATTGTGCGTTACTGTTTTTCGCGACCAGTGGTATCGTGCGATCGTGATTCTACAATTAACAGCAAAGTTACAAAGACGGTATTATTGCATTATCAACAGCAAAATTACAAAGACAGTATTATTGCAAAGCGTGTGAGTGCATACAAAATTTCCGTGTTAATTTTTCGTAAGTAACTTTGTTATAACCTATTTTTCTGCATTTTTGATAGTACCTTACTTTTTACAAGATTCACGCAACATATACCCTACTCAAGCAATATAATTAAAGAAAAAGATCAATATTATTAGTCACTTAATATTGTTCAATATGAATTATTTAATAATATAAGAAAATAAACATAGACCTCGTTTACTTGATACGCGTATTAAATAGTAAATAATTAATAAATTAGTTTGATTATTGACTAATCAGTTTAAATTTACTATTTAATACGCATATCAAGAGATCGGTGTAAACTAGGCCATACAAATATTTGGTTCAATTTCTTTCATTTTAAAAGTCTCTTATACCTCCTTCTATTATATCAGAATGAATTTCTTGTAACTTTTCATAGGAAGATATATTTTGAGATTTAAAAATATTTTGCAAACAATTTTACAGATCATGCATGAGGAAAGTAAAAATCTGTATGCAGCAGTACGGTTTTATAACGATGAAAGAAAAAAAATTGAAATTGTTTCTGTTGCATCAATTAAGGATTTCATTTTTAATGATAACTACCCAGATCCATTTTATGTGAAAAGATTTAGTGACGCACAGGATGAAGAAATTTATGAACCGGCACAAATTCTGGCTGTTTCAGGTAAGTTTACTATTTAACATTTTACCTATATTTTTCTACTTTGTATTTCTTTAAGTACAATAGCTAAGTTTATAACGTTTGAATATTTAACAATTTTTTAAGTATAACATTTATGCTATTAATAAATTACTTATATTTATATATTATTTTCGGCAAGTAATCCAGTTGAATTTTTTTAACAGATTGGAAATTAATACAAATGTTATTTAATATTATATATTTATGCATTTCAACCCATTTTGAATAAAGATAGAAAGCTTAATTATAATACTTTCTTCAAATATTTTTTTTATCAATAGCTTTTTTAATTCAATGTCATACAAAACCTTGTGATCAAAACTTAGAAATAAATTTTTTATATTTTTCTTCATATATACTCATGTTTTTGTAATCATTATATTCAATCATCAATATGTTTATGTAAATCTATCTTTTTTACATTGATTTCAGTTGATACAGTAAGACAGAAAATAAAACTTAAGGCTCCTGAGCTCTTTTTGACATCGTGTGAGATTGTGACATCAGAAACGAGAAATGACACCCTGTTTTGTTGTATGTGCCATTCTCAAATAAAAAAAAATATTTCAATAATCATTAGAGATCGTTTCAGAACATTTATAAAATTGATTGAAAACTAACCTTTTCCCTCGACAATAAACAAACAGCCGTAAAATGAATGTAAATTCGAAAACTAGTCATACGCCTGCGCCTGCATTGTATTACATTCATTTTACGGTTGTTTGTTTATTGTCGAGAGAAAAGGATAGTTTTTGGCCAATTTTAGAAGTACTCTGAAACGATCTATAGTGATATTTTATTGAAATATCTCTTTATTTAAGAATAACACACATGACAAAATAGGTAGTCATTTCTCGCCTCTCACGTCACAATCTCACAAAATGTTGGAAAGAGCCTATAGGAACCTTAAGGAATCTAAATTTCAGTGTTATTGGCAACAGGTTTTTGATTTATTTTTCTTATAGATAACAAAGAAGAATTAAGCTATAATAAGAAGCGTTACGTCTTCCACAAATTACGCTACAGTGATGCTGTGGAGTTTTTACGAAAACAAGCCGTTGAGCAAAGAGACGACCATAGTGACGTACTGAACAAGCCGAGAAATAAAACCAACGTAATGTTAAAGTTTTTGTTTTTTATATATGTATGTGTATGCATGTGCATGTGCATATCCCTGCAAGTACACGGAGAGAATTGTTTGATATATTTTACCATTAAATTCACTACAAACTTAGGACAACTTGGCAACCAAGGAATTTTTAAAATATACAAAAGACATTTTACAAACATGATAAAAATTACTAAGCAGATTGGTAAATTTTGAAAAATTATTGAAATTTTTTAGATATATTTTAATAAAATTAATCAAACATATTTTATATTATAATGTAATAGATATTAATGTTTTTTATTTTCGTAGATATTAATCAGAATAGCTCGCATAAAATTCTTGGTGGTACATGTTGTCCCACAACTACCATGATTTCAGAATAAATTTTAAGAAAAGATTCTCTCTGTGTACTATGTATGAGTATTAGGGTGTCATTTTGGAGCAACTTTTTTTTTCTTTCACGAATAGCAAATACTTGCAGGAAGGTAAAATAAGATACCTGTTAAAGTTTTAGCCCGTAATATTAATATTAACAGGTCGCTCATCGCGATTTTTTATTTGTTATTTAGTAAGATAGAAAAAATTTTATAACTATCTAACAAACAGTAATACAGCATTGTCTACATAGATTTTTGTAGTAAATTTACCGCTCTACAAAAAAGATCTCTTATCATTTTTTCATAAATTCAACCGTTCAAAAGATATTCAAAGTTAAAGTTTGATAAATTTTGTAAAACTTGTTTTTGCTTCTTATGAATTTTGTATTATATCGACTATAAAAAATTATGAAATAATCAATACATATTTTTATAGAAAATTTAACGATCTACAAAAAAGGTCTTATATTTTAAGGTTTAAAGTTTGAACTTTATGCCTTAATATCGTCTAAATAGTTATATTTATGAAAAAACTATAAGAGACCTTTTTTGTAGATCGTTAAATTTTCTACAAAAATATATATTGATTATTTCATAATTTTTGATAGTCGATATGATACAAAATTCATAAGAAGCAAAAACAAGTTTTATAAAATTTATCAAACTTTAACTTTAAATATCTTTTGAACGGTTGAATTTATGAAAAAATAATAAGAGATCTTTTTCGTAGAGCGGTAAATTTACTACAAAAAACTATGTGGACAATGCTGTATTACTGTTTGTTAGATAGTTATAAAATTTTTTCTATCTTACTAAATGAAAAATAAAAAATTGCGATGAGCGACCTGTTAATATTAATATTAAGGGCTAAAACTTTAACAGGTATCTTTTTTTTACCTTTCGGCAAGTATATATGCTATTCGTGAAATGAAAAAAAAAAAGTTGCTCCAAAATAACACACCCTAATGAGTATGTATGTGTAAATGTATATATGCGTGGATGTGCATGCATATTAGAGATCCTATAATAAGAGTCTGGCCATAAGGTGATTTTGTCAAAATCCTGCGAGAGAGGAGGATATAAGAGACAAAGAGAAAGTGATATACATTTATATCACTTTTTCTTTCTCTCTTATAGGCCAGTTATATTAGACATTAAACCTTCCAATTAATCTTCCCAGGTTGCAACCACCATGAAACGATTTGATTTTAGGTGCTATAAGTGGGATTTATTTTGCTTCGCAAAATTAACGCGCATTAAAAAATTATTAACAATATTATCAACAAAAAACGCATTTTTTACATTTTTTCTCAAATATCTCGAAAACTAAGCAAGATAGGGTAACTAACTATACGTACCTTTTTTGTAGAGCGTACAATTGTCTACAATAATGATCTGAACAACATTTATCGTCAAGTCAATCGTTTAGCTTGCACGCGTCGTCAAAGTCCGAGTCTTGGATCCCGAAAACCCTCGATTTCATTATTTTTTTGATGTTGCGCCGGTGATTTTTTTCCGTCATTTAAAATGGAATGCGTGTTAATTTTGCGAAGCAAAATAAATCCCACTTATAGCACCTCAAATCAAATTCATGATGGTTGCAACCTGGAAAGATTAATTGAAAGATTAACTCCCTAAATTAGTCTAATATGACTGGCCTATTATCTCATTTTCTCTTTCTGTTTCTCTTGCTTTTGACAAGAAATAACGAACCAACCAAAAGTTGCTATCATATGGTCGGACTCATATTATAGGTCTTTAATGTATAGTATGTGCGATCGCTTTTCTTTTACATTGTTAAGGATCGAACATATTCTCGATGTAATCGGGTCGCGAGGCTGACTGCTAGCTACGTGCCTGCCGTCAGTCTTGTGGCCCGGATTCGATCCGTACAGGGTTGTCGATCACGCCGTCTCGCGTGGTCGATCACGCGTCGATGCCGCTCCACGTACAGGTGCGCGCATGCCGGCATTGTCGAGAATCGGAGCACGGCGCAACTCCTGACACGCGCAGTGTCTTTGTTCGCGAAAATTGTGCCCACAGCGCAACGCCGTCAATCATCGGATCAATCAGAGAGCGCCGCGTTCCGGATCTCGCCTTCGTTAATTTCCGTCCCTCGAGAACCCTCCCGGCGGAAGAGAACGATCGCGCGAGACAAACTCGTTTCGCACGTCTCCGAATCAAGTGATCTTGGCATAACGGCATTCTCTGTGCGTGGTTTCTCCACCGATTCGTGCGCGGTATCGCCGCCCGATCACCTCAGCAAATGCGGGAGTGCCAAAACACTGTACATTCTCTACGAGAGTGACCATCGAGCTCATAAAGTGAGCTCGCCCCCGAATCGCGGTCGTCGTGTCGCGTTCGCGCTCGTAGTCTGCCCCGCGGACAAGATTTCCTTCGTTCGACAGCAAGATTTCCGTCGTAAGTCTAGACAGCACGTATGTCTAAAAGACGTCGTAGACATCTTTTAGACACACGTGTCTAAAAGACATCTTTTATAGACATCTTTTAGACATGCGTGCTATCTGGGAGGGCATCAAGTCGATGCTCGGCAAGATCTCCATCTCGCGTTTGCGGCAGACGACCGACGCCTCAAGATTTCCGAGCGATTCGAACCACGACAGTGTCCGTGAAATTTACCTCGAGCTTCCGGTGCAAATCTATACCGGTTGTGTAAGTCGTTCTCTCATCCGCAGCCCTACCCTCGTTTCGCACTTTTTCTAAGTGGTGCCGGCATAAATCGCGCTCTGCGGAATCTCCGGTCGAGCATGAAACATACATTATATCAATAATTTACTTTCAGGAATGGAAAACATCAAAATTAAAAGAGAGATCAGACAATAATCTTATAATACAAAAAAAACTTGATGCGTTAAACAGTGTGGCATTGACCTTTGAAAGTAGCAAAAGCGTAAATAAATTCGTTACAAAAAACCCGCAAGAAGAAACATCTGATTTAGAAATACAAATCGATGAAAACGAACTTTTAAATAAAGTGGATATTTGCTATACGAAAATAAAAACTTTGGAAGCAGAGAATGAAAAATTACAGAATGTTATAAAAGAAAGAGAACAAGAACTAAAAGAAAAAAATTTTGAGTTGCACAAGTTAAAAGAAAAACTAAACTATATGGAAATGTGCAATAATAAACAATCACCAACATGTACTATAAAGTCGCCGCGTGAATCTGCAACCAGCAGGAAATTATTCTCTCAAAGTAAGTAAACTTTCAAAGGGGTTATTATATAAATAATGTAACATATATTTGTTATTGAATAGTTAATATACTTTTAATTGGAAACATCTAAATGAATTTTAAGAGGATTTGTATCTATCTTTAATATTCGCCTTTACTGATCTTGGTAATATATTTGGGAAAATAGACTTTTTATAAGAAAAATTTCGTACTGATATACATTTTCACTTTATATACGAAAACTGTTATATACTTAATAATTCCAATATAAATTGTTTATAATAAAAGATTATGCGTACATATTAAAAAATATTAATTTTTATTAATTATGAAAATATATTTTTTAAATATTTCTTTATGTAGCAAATAAGACACATTTTGCTTCTCCATCAACAACACTGCAAGTTTCTCCAATATTGGGCTCGTGCAGACATTCGACATTGAGAAAAAGAAAAATAAAATATGACGATGTAGTGGACGACGAGGATTGTCGAGTGACTGACAATGAGCCACCAGCCAAGATTGTTCCAAAAGAATCTAATGACGTTGCAGTTTCAACGAAAGTCAAGCGAGTGATGAAAGAAGAAAAAGTAAAAAATCGAAAAAAGATACATTGAAAATAGAAGATCGAAAATGTAATAAAAATGATATATATGATTCCGATGAATATAACAGGTCGGCAAATCGAATGGAAAATTTTACTGCGTGGACTGATGATTCTAAAGATGGAATAAAAGTAAGTAATGGACAATTGATAATTTCATTAGGTATCTGATTATAGATTTGAGGTCTTTTAAAGATTTAAACAATGAATTTAATATAATCTGTTTCTCATCTATGAAGAAATTAGTTGTTAAGTTGGCAAAAAAATTATTTATCTTTTATAATCATATATTGTTTCATCCTTTTACATTTTATAAAAGATTAATGTTGGTGTACGGATCTACGTTAGTATTAAGTATTAACTTGTATACTATTTCTAAAAAGAAAATGTTTATGCATGTTGACTCTCAGGTAAAAATGATGCATTTACGCTACGGAGTTTCAATACCTTATAATGCGTGGAAAGAAGCACGAGACCAGAAGACAGCTTCCCTGTTCGTGAGAAAAATATCTAAGGCTATATGGGGATGTCATACCTTGATGAATCGTGCTGTGGAACTCCAAAAAATAAATAAAGAACGTTTGGTTCATCGTTCCCCTAGAAAACCGCTGACGCCGAAAAAGAAGGCCGTTTTAGAAAGTGAGTTTACGTCAAAAAATATAATATAAATAAAAAAAATTCAATAAATGTATTTTTTTTATTTCAGAATGCTATATTCATTATTTACAACTGCACAATCAGCTGCCTCAAAATATATCTTTTGAAGAACGAAAAGTACTCTCAAAGAAATGGCGAAGATATTTGAGTGTATACATTAATTACTTAATTACGAGTGAATTAGAAAAACTGAAAGGTGCGTATATTTTATATTTAAAATATTATTCATAATTTTAAATTTATGTCAATCATGTAACTATCGTACATATATTTGCAGAGACAAAGAAAGAAGAGGCTGAAGGACAGGACAGTACATCCAACTCGTCGAGTTAAAGAATTATGAAGATATTAGTTTCTATTGCAAGTAATGCATTAGGAATATCTATTACTTTTTTCGTCGATGTATTATTATTATTGAAAATATGTTCTATATTTTCTATATTACATATTGTATAATCTTTTCTACTTAACAGGACGATTATAAAATCTATTATTCGGATAAAACTTTCTTCCTTTGTAAAAGCAAAATAATTTGAGCGGAGCTTATTTTTTCTGGACGATGTATATAGACAACGCTCTTTAACAATTTTATGATACACCCTACTTTTATGTGATAAGCCAAGTTCTTGAATCCATCTTAAATTTGTTGGATAGTTTGTTCCAAAGTATCTTGCATGAAATATTTTGAAGGTTGTTTTGGCATGTTTTTTGTCAAGATAGGATATAAAATTACTGATCATTGAAAACGGTCTTAGTGCTACGTGTTCTTTCAGAATTAATTGACTTTGATTCATAGCAATTGTCCTACATATCTGATGAATAACTCCCTTAGCAGCTTGGACTTTCTTTACGATTTGACCATTACCACTTTCGAAGCAATATCCAGAGTGAATCCATTTTAAAGTTGGATAGTTTGTTCCAAACTATCCAACAAATTTAAGATGGATTCAAGAACTTGCAATAGAAACTAATACGATTGAAAGGGTTTGCGTTTTTATTGATATTAATAATGCGATGTATATTTGTGCAGTGCCAAATTTGTTTTTTTATTAATAACATTTTTTTTCATATACGCAATTATTGTCTTAATTCTCATGTTGTATTCATGTTTGAAATACAACCGATATACAAGTACAATTGTATCGGTATCGTCCCATTTTGACTTGCAAGATTTAAATTAAAAACGAGTATGACAGTGTTAACACGAATAAAGTAAAAACATGGCAATTAAGACACTTTTTTGTATGCAAATATTTTTTTTCAGCTTGAATTATTATAAATTTTTCTATAAAGATTATAGTATGAATTATATGTATGATTAATATGTATGCATTATCAGTTAAAAAAAAAACCTGAAAAGAGAAAGTTAACCTTTATGTATTAAGTAAATCATTAATCAAATAAAACAAATAAACTTGTAATTATGTATTGTCTTTTTTTACAAAACATTAGCATTGTAATGAGTTTGAAATATGCATTGTTGAAGTGCAACAACAAAATATTTAAAAAATTTTTATTATTCCAAGGAGATCTTATTCTTTATTTATAGGCCTGATTTACATGAAAGCAATTTTTAGTAGAAAACTCATGCAGAAGAGTTAGTTGAAATGACACTACAATTTAACACTGAAACTCAAAATAATACTAAAAAAGAGAAATCCTGCATTTAGGAAAAAGTACGTGATTTCATTACGTGACAGAGATACATGATTTTGTTACGTAACAAAACGTCCGAAACTGATACGTAGCAAATTACGTATCTCTGTTACGTCACACAGTTACATGATTTTGTTATGTTACAGAGTTACGTGATTTTTTTCAACAGGGGTAATAGCGAGTGCGATCTTTCCACGCGAATCTGACATTGTAACCAGCTTTCAATAAAGTGACTCTTGTCTCGTTTTACACGAGCTCCTGACTATTTTTTGTGCTCTCCTCGGCGCGGCGCGCGAAAACATCGAGCGGTCCACTAACAAATTTCGACCTATTTTGTTACGAGAAATTACCTTATTCTCACGTGCACTACGATTTCGCGCCCTACTCTGTATATATGCATATAAAAGTACACGTATATTGTGCTAATAAAATATCTTATGACCACAAGGTAAAAAAAGAAACTTGACATGGCGATATCTCACACACGGAGAAAATTTTATAGTAAATATTACTATGGTGTCGCACTAGCTGCGGACCATCGAGGAATTTTAAGTTAAATTACTATGTTTATGGTAAAAATTACGTTATTTAATCGTTTTTAAAACAATAATTATAGTATTTTAACTTAAAATTCCTCGATGGTCCGCAGCTAGTGCGACACCATAGTAATATTTACTATAAAATTTTCTCCGTGCAATAAAATTTACAATGTGTTATCACATTTTTCGGAATTATAAAGCACAAGACGTGGAGGAACACCTAAAAACTGAACATCAATCAGTAATAAAAAATCTATGTAAAAAAATTTAACATATGGGGCATTATTTATGAAGTGATTCACCTGGGGGGAAATTCACAGCCGGCATTGGTGTACAAAATTTCGGCAGTGGACTGAAAAAAGTAAGCAGTGGCCTATAATATTGACGGCATTGTCGTCAATGGTTGGGGAGTGGTAATAATGACATGTGGCAGTGGCAGTGCAGGAGGTATTGCATAGCATTGCTAAGGCAGTGTCCGAATTTTATCCGGCATTGACTCGGCAGTACGGCAGTGGACGCCCCCTACGTTTTTTTAGAAAATACATATATCCGAATACCTAATAGATAGCACTATATTGACTACATCTTAAACAACGTTATATTTCCAAAATGTTTTTACGCTATCTTAAAGCAACAAAATAGCAACAAATTCTGGTATAAACGTTTATTCGATTTGAGCACTCTATATATTTTTTTTTTGCATGGGAGGCCAGCTTGACACAGATTCTAGCCCCACCACATACTAAAAAACTCATAGAGTGCTCAAATAAAAAAAAAAAAACAATACACCAAAATTTGTTGCTTTTTTGTTGCTTTAAGATAGCGTAAACAAGTTTTTGAAATATAAGGTTCTGTAAACAATGCCACTAATAAATACTGCATCTTCGACCGTTATCTACGACTTTGATGGCTAAAAACTAAGTAAAAAAACTTGTTGCTCAGCTCTTTTTGGTCTTAAAATATTCTATGGACCGTGCCCTATCAAAATATGCAACTTACGATTTTGTTGCTCGCCCCTAACTGCAAATAAACAAATTATTTATCTCCTCGTCGATCGTTATCTACGACTTCGATGGCTAAAAACTAAGTAAAGGAATTTGTTGCTCGGGTCTTTTTGTTATTTAAATATTCTATGGAACGTGCCCTACCAGAATATGCAACTTACGATTTTGTTGCTCACCCCTAACTGCAAATAAACAAATTATTTATCTCTGCGTCGACCGTTATCTACAACTTCGATGGCTAAAAACTAAGTAAAAGAACTTGTTGCTTAGCTCTTTTTTGTCTTAAAATATTCTATGGACCGTGCCCTATCAGAATATGCAACTTACGATTTTGTTGCTCGCCCCTAACTGCAAATAAACAAATTATTTATTTCCGCGTCGGCCGTTATCTCGTTATCTACGACTGTGATGGCTAAAAACTAACAATAAGTAAAAGATTCTTTTACTTTATAGTTTTAAGACCAAAAAGAGCCGATCAACAGATTCCTTTACTTAGTTTTTAGCCATCAAAGTCGCAGATAACGGTCGACGCGGAGATAAATAATTTGTTTACTTGCAGTTAGGGGCGAGCAACAAAATCGTAAGTTGCATATTCTAATAGGGCACGGTCCATAGAATACTTTAAAACCAAAAAGAGCCAAGCAACAAATTCTTTTACTTAGTTTTTAGCCATCGAAGTTGTAGATAAAGGTCGAAGATGCAGTATTTATTAGTGGCATTGTTTATAGAACCTTATATTTCGAAAATTTGTTTACGCTATCTTAAAGCAACAAATTTTGGTGTATTGTTTTTTTAAATTTGAGCACTCTATATGTGTTTTTTAGTATGTGGTGGGGCTAGAATCTCTGTGTCAAGCTGACCCCTCACCATGCGAAAAAAAATATATAAAGTGCTCAAATCGAATAAACGTTTATACCAGAATTTGTTACTATTTTGTTGCTTTAAGATAGTGTAAAAATATTTTGGAAATATAATGTTGTTTAAGATGTAGTCAATATAGTGCTGTCTGTTAAGTATTCGGATATACTTACGTAGGGGAGACCGGGGCTAACTCGACACAATTTTTTTAAAGGCAATTTTCAACAATTAATTAAAATTTTCAAACAAATTTAATGGTACACATTTAAAGAGCGTTCCTTCAGGTACAAAATTGCTTAAGAAAATTTTGCTGTACGTCGCTTAGTTTTGCCCGAAAGCTCGATGAAAGAGTAGACCATTTTCGAGAGATCAGAAAAATTACTTTTCACTATCAAAAACGCTTATGTCGCGTTAAAAATTACACTATAACTCAGAATGTTACCAAATTCCGTTGATAATACTGGCACATAAAGACGCATTTACAATAGGAAAGGCAAGTTTCTACGATAGATTTAAATTGCCAAAAAGCCTAGTGTCAAGTTTGCCCCGGTGTCGAGTTAGCCCCGGTCTCCCCTACCGTATTTTCTAAAAAAACGTTATATTTCAAAAATGTTTTCACGCTATCTTGGAGCAACAAAAAAGCAACAAATTCTGGTGTATTTGTTTTTTGGATTTGAGCACTCTATATAGGTTTTTTATTATGACGACAAGCTGCCCCCCCCCCCCATTTCGATCGCCGTTTCCTGCTAAACGGCTTGAGCAACAAAATCCGGACTAGAGCAACAGCACATAAATAGCACTAAATTTTTTAATAGGTGCGGATTTTTTTGCAATAGTGGGGGGGTTAACTTGATAGAGGTGGCATTGACGTATAATAATGGGCAGTACGCGACAGTGTTCATAATTGCATGGCATTGCCTTAATTTTATATTATTTATATATAGGATTGACGGCATTGTAGGTATTGACTAAGCATTGTCGGCAGTGTACGAAAATGTCGGCAGTGTTTTACAGCAATGCCAAAAATCGGCATTGGTGTACAAAATTTTGGGTTGTGAATTCCCCCCCAGATTCACCCCAAATTTTCAAAGTTTTCCGATCATGCTGATGCACAAATTGTAGTCCTATCAGAACTAAAATCATTGCCCAAATTTTTTTACCCCTGTCCAACAAATTGTCTACTTACAGGGGCTTAGATTTTTATCATTTAGGCCGTCGAACTTCAAACGCCGATAAATGCTAATAAACTACTCCGATTTTAAAAAACAAGGTGTGATTTTGAAAGGTCTTTTTATGCCCTTTAATGCTCTAAAATAGTCGATTATTGCTCGGCAAGCGAGTGCTCTGAGTGTACGATCATCGAAGATGTTTTCGAAACATACATCCTGAATTAACAAGCAGAATACCATAATTCTGACCGCCTCATAAGAATCCTAATTGACCAGACCCTCTGGTGATCGGAATCCGAGCCGCGAATAACCCCGGTCGCAGATATGTCAGTCTCAGAGTGTACCTATTTATCACTTCTCGCTCGTCAGTTCCATTTGTTCGTTCGTTGGGTTCTTCTGTGTCATTTTTTGGGTTTATTTTCATTGTACGCTGTCCTATGCCACCACTTTTCGATGGCACCCACCAAGTGCATAGGCTGCGATGCTGTGCGCCGAGGAACGACTCCATTCTACTTCCTCGATTCGATCAAAAATGCTCTGGATACTTTTGGAACGGTAAATAGGTACACTCTGAGAATGACATATCTGTAATCAGCTTGACGAGTCCTTTCGTTTGGTACCTACTTTGCAAAGTAGCGATACAATTGTGGATTTATTATAATTATTATTTTATGTTATTCCAATTATGATTACCGTCAATAATTGACATTACGAGTTGTTATGTGTTGTTATGTGTAAATATGATTAATTATACGAAATTGTAATTACATTTTTGTACATCAGGTTAGTCTACAAAGAATAAGATATATATTTGCAAGTATATAATTACATAAAAATAGAAGTTACTTAATATTTTACTATACTATATTCAAAGTTTTCTTATGTCTTTTTAACTTGTGTATCGTGAGATGTGTTACTTATTTTTAAAATTGGAACTTTGTTGAAAGAAGACCAGCAGAATCTTGTGCCGGCAAAGCAGTTCTATTGACGACAAGCAGTGAGGCATAGTCACGTTCTCCCAAAACTGCTGCGGCGTTCCTTTGAGAAGATCCAACAAAAATCTCAATTTTATGAAATCCTTGTCTCTCCGTAGTTCTATTCGATATGCAGTAACTCCTAGAACGCTTGTGTGCACGTGTTGAGGGATATCATTTAACATATCTAGTACCAGTTGCTTGCAGTCAAAAGCCTCGAGAGTTAAAAAAAGATTTATTGTCTACAAATTAACATTTCATTATATACAAGAGTGTATGATATAAAATGATTTTCCTACTCAGAAAAATGTGAAGTATTCTCGCTATTTGTAGAATAAATTTCAATCTATACTTTTCTTTTATATGGTTCACGCTTGTTAAAGTATAAAAAATTGTAATTTGTACATGTAATATGTGTATATAATGTATGTGAGGTACTTGAGACGAATTGAATACCTGACATTTGCTAAGTATAGTTTCGTCTGTCAGAGTCTCCGTCCAAATTTCTATTAGATTTGTTAACAGAACTTTCCACGACTCGTTTTCCTTTGTAAAACAGATCATGTGATCTTTTTCGTTTAAATTTAATATGGTTTTTCTGGCTAGTAATGGTAATTGGTTGATTTTTAACTGCAAATAATTTCTGCTTAATATGATTTTTCTGGTGCATTTTTAATGTGATTTTTCCGGTTAATAATGGTGATTGGTTATTATGTTCCACGAGTGAGAATATTTTGTTTTTTCAAAGTAAATGTATTCACATGTAGCACATATCACAATAGCGTAAGTAACACACACACATACAACTGAATATAAAATCTGAAGTTACTTAATTTGATATTGAAGTAGAATGCTGGTTACTAGTTAATAACTTAATATTTTACTATATTATGTTCAGTTTTCTTATTCTTGTTTAGCTTATGTATCGTGTGAGATGCGCTACTTATTTTCAAAATTAAAGCTTTTCTGGTTAATATGATTTTTTTGTTCAATTTTAATAAAGCGGAAAGTTATGAGGAAGCAATATGCAAATATCTGAGTTGGTGCAAGGGTTTCTTTCTTCATTTGTCTTATTCTGAATACTGTTAGATGAAGATAAAAATGTATATATCAGAAATAAAAAAATTTCGTATTTATAAAATAAATCGCGCTCAAAGAAGATAGAAAAAGAAATAGAAAAAGTGAATATTGCTGATTGCCAGCTAAATGAAAAAGTTGAAAAACTAACGAATAAATTTGAAGAATCGGAACAGTCACATAAAAAATTTGAAGCATCAGTATTGCAATCCCTCAGCACTATAGAGAGCAACTGGAAGCAGCTACAGAGTAAGTACTTTTTGTTACACGATAATGGTGAATATTCCAGTCTCCATCCATCCTATTAAAGAAAAATATATAACTAAAAATATATGGATAACAATGGCTTTGAGTCTCGAACACGGTTTTTAATGCGTGTTAATAAAAATATTTTAATTTTGTGATGTCATTAAAAATGTCATTAAAAAAGTATTTCTAATTGTGAAAAAACTTTCAGTCATAATATTTTTGTCGTTAAAGGTATTAAACATCCTGATTTATCAGGTCAATGAAAGTAGTTTACTTTCAAAATTGTGAAACAAAATTCTTTGTACATGACTCCGTGTTATTACATAATAAATATGTATAAAAGTAGGTAATTTAAAAAATTACCAGGTGCTCGTACAGCAGCAGGCGACAATAACGAAAACGTACATCTCGAAGACATCAATAAACCTCCGCTCCCGGGGTTTATCCGTAAAGATGGCAATGAAGAAAAGGTAAGCCAAAGTATATTGAATTAACAGTTTGGTTGGATAATGTAGTTAAGCTGCAAATGTCATTTCCGCATTAACATGTGGTCTATATTCGCTTCTCTTCAAAATGCCAACGCATTTTTGCAAAAAAAAGATATTCTGAAACTGCTATCTTTCGCATGCTCTTAACTTCCAGCTGCTTCATGTCAGCCTATGAAAAAAAGTTTATTACAAAATGTTTTAAAGAATTTATTTTGAAAATAACAGGTACACTGTGGCCAGAATATTTGGATAAGTAAAATGACCTATGACAATGCCGTGTTTAATGGACGTTCAGACGGGATGTTTGTAAAGAATATGGCTCTCGCTATTTTTTGGGATAACAATTACTACGTTTACGCGAGCGTTACTTCTGTAGTAACTTACGATATATCACTCGTTTACGCAGAGTAAATTTTATATATATATATATATAATATATATAATAAATATTATATATATTTATAATAGTTTATAATATAATTATAAAATTTATTGCACTCTGCCTTAATAGACAAATTAATATTCTTCTACCATTTCTACTTTCAAGTTTATAATAAATATGTGTATCTTTACAGTTCAGAAGTGGGATTCTCATCGTGTGCCGCCATTATCGTAAAACGATCCGGCTTGCTACCGATTTCCCTTTTCCTTCTGTCCTCATTCCTTTGCTCGGACGAGTGATAAGTACAGCGTGCAAGGCTGTAATAGATATTCGGGTGCGGTATTTCCGGCCAGTTATCCTGTGGAAAATATTCGGGTCAACGACCGTTATCGTTATCGTAATATCAAGTGAAAGACGTTATCCCGTCGTAACGACGTTAAAAAACATTAATATTTGTGGATCGGCGACCAGAGATATCGGTCCGCCACGCTACAAATTAACATATTTTCGCGAGTGAGAAATTACGTTTCGAACGTTCTCGAACGGTATCCCCGCCATTTTGAGTGCAGAGTTCAACCGCCATCTTGGTACAATCGAACGTTCTCGAGCGGTCTCCCGCCATTTGATACGTCTCGAATATTCTCGAGCGTCTCCCGCCATTTTATGGTGCCGTGTTGCCGCCATCTGAGTGTGTTCGAACAATATCACGCAGTATTGGTGTGTTCAAACATTTATCTTTCATCACGGAAGATCAATCGTCTGTATTCAAAAAAATATGGAGCGACAACGGTTAGAAAAGTTATCTGTGAGTGAACTGCATGACGAAGCCAAGCGATATGGACTGAATCCACCACAAAGTGCCTCACGTTGCATAGACATGATTATGTCTCATTTAGAAAGAAATGGACCAGCTGACCTGTTTGATCAACATAAAAAGACACAATCAACAGCAAGTCAAAATGAAAGTCTTGCGCGAACGTCTAGTGTTGTGCCTTCCGAATTAACGCAAGTTTGTGCTTTGCTAGCGGAGCAGATGCGAGTCCAACAGCAGGAGTCGCGGGAACGACAAGAATATCAGCGAGAGCAAGCACGATTACAACAAGAACAGCAGCGTCAAAGTCAAGTGATGATGCGGCAAATGTTGGAATTGATGAACTTGTCTCGCGAAGACTCACAAAATAGTAGAGTGCATAATGTGATAAATAATGACAATGGTGATGTGCAAATGACTGCAGGTTTTGCGACTACTCGTCGTCAGCCAATTTCGTCAGTAGCAACCGCCCATGCTGTAAAATTATTAACGGCCCAAATTCCGGAATTTGCTGGAACAGAAGAAGAGAAAATCGAAACATGGATAGAAACGGGAGAGAGAATTGCTCAAATCCATGCGGTGTCAGAAGATGTATTACTCTTGGCAGCTTCTAGTAAACTCGTCAAAAATGCCAAAAGATGGTTTGATCTTAATGTTACAACATTGATCGAATCGTGGCAGATATTTAAAGAAGCCATAATACGCCGATTTAAACGGAAGATATTATTTCATGTGGCCATGCAAAAAGTTGAAGCAAGAAAATAGAATCTTTACAGTTCAGAAGTGGGATATATATATATAATAGTAGATATATACATATATATATATCTACTATTCAGTCAAATAGTTCAAGAGTGTATAAAGGACATACATACATACATACATACATACATACATACATACATACATACATACATACATACATACATACATACATACATACATACATACATACATTCATTTTTATATATATAGATTAACTTTGTTGTAACAATACTATATCTAATGAATTACTTAATGAATGGAAAAAAGTATGGCCGCATGTATCCGTCTATACCATGCGGTAAACAGATATCCCGTTAACTCGCGCGGACACTTGAGAGCGTCACATACATTTTTTTTTACCTATACATTTCACGTGATATATATATATATATGAGCTGTACAGCTCCAAAGATGGCCAGGACGAACGATGTAAACATTAAGTAACTGCATTCCGATATTTACTGCCAGTACCTTTTGAAATAGTTTCCTAAGATGTTTTAAAACTTTTTTTTTTTTTACTTTGGCTGGACATTGATCGTTTTTTTTCCCTGTACACTTCTATATATATATATATATATATATATATATAGTTCGAGAATTTCATATAAAAAAAATTTTTTTTTTTTTTTTAAATATCCACACTTCTGTATTTAGCTGAAGGAATACACCAAGGAGACCTGCAGCGATACCACGACGAATCCGGGCGACGCCGAGGAGTTGCGCGGCGTATTCCCCGATAACGCTCGCGGTGACGAGAATGTCTCGGGGACCGCGGGCGTTCAGGAGAATCCCGGCGATGCGGTGGAGGTGCAGTTAGCGGAAACCACTACCAACTCTTAACAAAGTAATTTTAGAACTATTGATAAAGAAGAGTGTATAGCATGTGCAAATCTTTCGCATGCCATACCAAAACTCCCAAGCTCCCCAAGCTTGACGACCAATTTCAAATTTAATGTCTCCTCGGAAAGATAGCCCAGTTTTCTCCGCACGAGCGGGGTGTGCAGTTTGGAATATAAAAATGAAAACATTATAGATACAGAAACGTGGAAAACATACTTATTAACTTACTTTAATCAATAAACGAGAGGTAACAAAATTTACAAATAAACTATGATATTAATATATTAACCCTTTTTGTTTTCCTTAAAAATAATGATTTTTTTGTTCCTTTTAGGTCATAAATTCTTGTCTTCCGGATGTATGTTTCACAGGTAAATTAGTGGATGTTCCACACAATTTATCTACCTATTTAGAACGAGTGTTTTGATTATGTAACAAGGGAATTGGATAACATGGGATGACAATATCGATATATCTAATAATACGACATTTGTGAATGTAATATCATTTTCCGATATTTGGCAAATATGAGTATCACAATTAAATTGTGACATTTTAAATTTACAGAAACTCCCAAGCTCCCCAAGCTTGACGGCCAATTTCAAATTTAATGTCTCCTCCGAAAGATAGCCGTTTTCTCCGCACGAGCCCCAATCGTGCGGGAGGTGCAGTTTATATATAAGCAGTTTATATGACAACCATAAGTGATATTATGAGAATAGATGTGTCATTGTTCGTCTAAACGTCGACGAGACACATTCTGTTCTGCCGCTCACATAAACATCCGTGCAATTTTGACAATACGATCAGATTTAACAAATGGCATCAATAATTGTAAGTAGTGTTACGTCTCTCATGTCTTATTGAAGGTCTCTCCCTTTTCTTTATATTATAAATTTCAGGAAAGAAAATGTGGGTATTGCCACTGTATCCTCCCAAACAATGCGGAACTATCAAAGCATTCCTGCTTTTATAATCTGGATGAAAAGAACAACGTTCTAATTGTTGATGAAAACAACATTATAACAAAAGGTCAGTTTAGACTCACGTAGTGATTCGGTATGAGACGAGACTGTCAAGCATCTCGCTCGATTTTCTTTGCATTTATTATTCAGTTGAAGATCTTGTCTCGATCGTTTAACATGAAGTTTTATATTTGTCTCGAAATCAAGAAAACAAAAAAACAAGCGAGACAAAACGAGAATTTTGAAATCTCGCTTGAAATATATGCTTATATATAAGGCTGGGGCGCGTTTTCGCGAATCGGATTCGCGAATCGTGCATTTGTATACCATGTGTGCTTAGCACGAATAGTATATAAATGCACGATTCGCGAATCCGATTCGCGAAACCGCACATAGTGTAGCCCCAGCCTAAGAGACAACGCATATTTAATTAATTAATAACGAATTATTGATTAATTATTAATAATTATAATTATATTAAAATTATGTCAGTACATAATAAAAATTCGGAATTATTTTTGTCCCGACATAATTTTAATTTCACAAATTAAAATTATGTCTGAACATCATAAAAATTAGATGAATTAAAATTATGTCGATACATCATAAAAATTGTATAAATTAAAATTATGTCGAGACATCATAAAAATTGTATAAATTAAAATGATGTCGACATCATCAAAATTGAATGAATTAAAATTATGTCGATACATCATAAAAATTGTATGAATTAAAATTATGTCGACATCATCAAAATTGAATGAATTAAAATTATGTCGATACATCATAAAAATTGTATGAATTAAAATTATGTCGACACATCATAAAAATTGTATGAATTAAAATGATGTCGACATCATAATAAAAATGGAATGAATTAAAATTATGTCGATACGTAAAAATAATTCCGAATTTTTATGATGTGTCGACATAATTTTAATTCATACAATTTTTATTATGTCTCGACATAATTTTAATTTATTCTATTTTTATGTCTCGACATAATTTTAATTCATTCCATTTTTATGGTGTCTCGACATAATTTTAATTTATTCAATTTTTATGATGTCGACATAATTTTAATTCATACAATTTTTATGATGTAGACATAATTTTAATTCATACAATTTTTATTATGTCTCGACATAATTTTAATTCATTCCATTTTTATGATGTGTCGATATAATTTTAATTCCGGAGTTGGTGAGATTTTCATCTCACAATATTGGCAGCATTGAGTAAGTAGCGCCAACAGTTCTTACAGCTTGAATTCGATGTCTACGTATCCCAGGTTGCCGACGACGAGGTCCAGATAGTGCGCTCTGTAGTTTTCGGTGTCCAGGTGTACTTTGTCCAGGTGTACAGGTGTAATACTTTGAATTCGATGTCTACGTGTCCCAGATTGCCGATGTCGACGTCCAAATAATGCGCTTCGTAGTTTTCGGTGTCCAGATGTATTAATACTTTAAATTCGATGTCTACATGTCTTAGGTTGCTGATGACGACGTCCAAATAATGCGTTCCGTAGTTTTTAGTGTCTAGGTGTATTAATACTTCGTCGTTGGCAACCTGGGACACGTAGACATCGAATTCAAAGTATTAATACACCTGGACACCGAAAACTACGGAGCGCATTATCTGGACGTCGTCATCAGCAATCTGGAACACGTAGACATCGAATTCGAAGTATTAATACACCTGGACACCGAAAACTACAAAGCGCATTATCCGGACGTCGTCATCGGCAATCTGGAACAGGTAGACATCGAATTCAAAGTATTAACACACCTAGACACCGAAAACTACGCAGCGCACTATCTGGACTTCGTCATCGGCGACCTGGGACACGTAGACATCGAATTCAAGCTGTAGGAACTGTTGGCGCTACTTACTGAATGCTGCCAATATTGCTCTGGCCGAGATCAGTATAAAATCACCATCCTCTAGAATCACTTTCTTCGCGCCGGACGTGCTTTCCGCGTGGAAGTTTCATCGCGTGCGTTTCAACCGGCGAGAAAGCTCGTCGTGCGCTTAGAAAGGATTCCGCTTTTTCGGATCTTAGTGTCCAAGAATTTTACATCTCGCGAAGAAAACTAGAAAGGGAATCTGAGAGAGAAAGATTATCGTGATCACGAAGGCGTACAGCTGGGATAATCGTGTAAACTAGAAAGGGAATCTGAGAGAAAAAGATTATCGTGATCACGATGGCGTACAGCTGGGATAATCGTGTTAATTTCATAGTGAAATTTCTGTACGGTTAGTAGATGCAGAGGATATTGCGAGGGTAGTCAGGATAGATTCAGGGGAGAACAACAATTAGATAGACAATGTGATTGTACACGAAAAAGCGGCACATACGAGAATCTCGTATATCAAGAAACCAAGGAAACGAGATCGAGACGAGATTTTCGCTCGTCTATCAAATCAAGAACAATAAAAAATCTTGCTATATTCATACTATCAAGCTTCGATATTAGATCAAAATTCAAGCGTATGAGAAGAGTCTCGATATCGCCGTTTTCTTGTTTTGTCTCGCTTGCCGAATCACTCTGGTGGACTCGAACCCGGAATTACGAGTCTGGCGCTTTACCACAAGACCACACTGCCACCCTTTTTGCTTCCTCATAGAGGAAGCTTTGTTTTCGTGAATTTCGTATATGAACCTTTGATTGCGTATAAAGTTGGGTCTAATCAACCAAATTTAAGTGATTATATATGAAATAGGGGTAGAAGAAACCAACGAAGAGATTGGTTTTTGAGTTTTTGATGCCAATATGTTCAAAGTGTTCTAAAATGTCGAAATATCGCATCAAAATCGCCTGTCCGTATGTGTGTATGTATGTGCAGATTTAATGTCTGTGGTTGCTCTAACTTTCGCAAATATTGAGATATCGGGCTGTTTTTTTTTAATCGATAAAGTATCATTCAAGGAAGGTTGGTATTGAATTTGGCGATGATCGGTAAAGGGTTTTTTTTTATTTTAATTTTTTTAGATGTGCAGATTTAATGTCTGTGGTTGCTTTAACTTTCGCAAATATTGAGATATCGGGCTGTTTTTTTTTTTTTTTTTTTTTTTTAATCGATAGAGTATCATTCAAGGACGGTTGGTATTGAATTTGGCGATGATCGGTAAAGGGTTTCAAGACGAAATGACCATCTTGCAGGATAAAAATATGAAAAAGTCTCTTAATGTGAGAAAACTTAAAAGGGAATTGGTCAGGAAGCTGAAAAGTTTGATAGAAGAAAGAGAAAAATCAAATTATTCATGTATCAGAAAGCCATTTGGCGCCCAGAGTTGCCTCCTCCCCCCTCATAAGAAGACCTTTAAAGGTCTTATGATACGATGAGGGGAATGTTAAGGTGGACAAAATTGCCTGAACAGCGAAGGCAACTGTTAAAACTTTATTTAAAAACTTATTTTTCCCAATTATAAAATGTATCCGATTTTCTGCACTCCGTGAACCTAACTTTGCTGTCGTGCGCTCCTGTTACTTGTGGAAGAATTATATGCGTAATTTGAAAAATGCACGATTTGAAGATTTGTTTGTTATTGCAACGCATTGTACCGAATCCAACGTAGGACCGCAAAGGTTTAATTCCATCCACCGTCGAATGCTGTCGAGTCTAATCCAAATCGGGAACAAATTAAGCACAAATTATCGTTCGTTTCACACGTAAATCGCCGAGGGGATGAACGTCTCACAATCAAACTCAGATCGTACCAATCAGGTCCAGCTGAAAAGAGGCTGATCTTAATTTCAGACAATATACGAGAGGGTGGCGAAGGGCATGTTAATTTCTCCTCTAACTACATATTATCTAACGTACAAAAAAGCAGACGCAAGTATCCTTCCAAACCTTTTCGCATCGCGAGGAACAGAAGAACGGCGCCGGCGTCCAGATATGTCCGGGGAGAGAAACATCCCCTGCGATCTCTGTGCTTATAGAAAGATAAAATGTTACATTTTTCTAAAATCTTTGTTTTTTTCTAAATCTTTCCAGAAACTTAATTATTATCTAGCATTGCAATGAGTGTTAGAAGAATTGGATTACAATCAAAACAATAGCAAAGCATTGGCAAGTAGTCTACAATAATATGTCTATTATATCAATAGCACAAAAGTTTGTTATATTGGCACTAGGTTGATGCATCATAGGTTTATTCCTTACATCTATAAAAAGTTTATTATAAAAAGTCGATATAGAAAGCTCCATGAAGATAACATCGAGCAAGAGAAATACTTGTAATAATGAATAAACATTTGTAAATCTAGTTCAACATGGAAAAATGCTTTGTCTACTAGATTTGGTCTGTGGTTGTTTTCTATAAGATATATAAAACAAATGTTGATTTAAATTAAAACGTCTCCTGAGAGAATATGATTGCAAATCCAACAGTTTGTAAGTATTTAAATAATATTTAAAAAGTATCCAAATAACGTATTGTATATTTTATGTATTCTAGCTTAGCGCATGTAAATTGCAAATATTATACACGATTACTTTGTCTAAACCATAACTAATTTTATTTAGATTTCTATATTTATTTTTTTTAAATAAGCACGTAACTGTCTTATAGTTGTACGAAATTTTATTTAATTTAAAGTTTTCTCATTGAAAAAAATTTGATGTAAAATATAAAAAAATGCAAAGGGCCTAACTTTATTGAAATTAGTTTAAAAAGATTAATTATTTCTTAAATAAGTTTTCAATTTAAAGTAATAAATATTATTTAAACAATATTTTATTGGTAGTAACATTATCAGACTTGATACTTTATTTGTATCAATCTTTTCCAGACAAAAAGAAGGTAATTAACATACTTTTCATATTACTACTATACAGTTTTGTCTCTATTGATATGATTTTGCATTAGACTTCCATGTTGTTTTTAGATGTTAGATGGTGTAAAGTTAAACAGATAATTACAGACTTGAAAAGTCTGATAAACTTGTTGAAAAAAAATTTTATACGCTAGAATCCTCATGGGAACAAACTTATTGGAGATTAGCACAAAATTGGGCCTATCGTGCATATGAACCTGCAAATCCATTGCCGCCCAGTCAAATGGATGCAGACATACAGAAAGTGATGTTCATAAGATACTTGGATTCAGTTCCTATAAACAAGATACATTTAAAACAAATAATAAATTTTTACAATTTTGATAACGACACAATGCTGGAAATACGGTAAATATTATAAATATGCATATCTTTATTCAATAATACACCATTGCTTAACGTAAAGTTTATATATTTTACAGATTTTTCTTATTACTATTATGTATAAAATCCGATGGGCCGATTAAAAATTGAAGCTTTGTCATTTGCCGTAAAAATGTGTTCACCAAATTATGAGTACCCTATTTTCAATCTGTGTACAATTGGCCAGAAAAATGCAAGAGAAAGCGATTGAAAAATACAATCAAAAGAGAAGAGTATTACCAAAGAATTTATAGAAATAAAAGGATTATGTATAATAGATTTTCTTAATATTTTTGGTATCATCTTTTCTTCTTTAAAAATTTCCTTTAAATAAATTTAGTCTTTGTTGATTTTAAAAATTCGCATATCTTACAAAATGTTTATTCTTAATATGCTTCGTCTAAAAATCGATTCGTTTTTTTTACTATAAAAAAATTAAGGGTATAAAACAATGCTACGACAAATTTTGACAACTGGGCGCCAGCACAATATTACCAGACAGATTAGCACGACAGACCGAGCGACAGATGTTAAGTACCTCATAAATTATGCACATATATGTATAATTCAACCATTAATTAATGATGTATCAAATTAAAAAAATAACGTAATAAATTCTTTTCAATTTTTATCAGAAATAACGTTCCCTGCTAAAATATTTTTTATTATAATCTATTACATAATTTTTTTTAAGTAATAATATTACATTTGCTTCCTATAAACATTTACTCACATTGTGTTTAATATGTTTTTTTAAACGATCATTAAAAGAAATGCTGTGGACTCTTCCGTATCCTTTTAACAGATCATTAAAAGTCCGTCGGCGAAGTTTGCCGCTGGACCAGCGGTTCAAAGAACCTCGTGAACACGAGAAAAGGAAACATCAGTGACCGCAAAAGGAAAGAGTCCTCCTCCTCGTGGGTTGCGTATAAATTTTTTAAGAATCAGCCAACAAATGAATTAAGGTGTTTAGTACCTTATAACTTGGACAATGTTTGTCCCAATAAGTACATACAATATGTTCCGTATGAAATAGGCTGTTTGCTCCTTGAAGATTTAGAGCACAAATTAGGACCGTCAGCATTTTAGATCATGTAATCAGAACTTTAAAAACAGCAGATTCAAATGTAATATTTATATCGCCGAATTTATCAAAACTCCCAAGCTCCCCAAGCTTGACGACCAATTTCAAATTTAATGTCTCCTCCGAAAGGTAGCCCAGTTTTCTCCGCACGAGCCCCACTCGTGCGGGGGGTGCAATTTGGAATATAAAAATTCCTGTGATCAGGTAGACTCGAACCCGGTTCCTCGGAGTTACGAGTCTGGCGCTTTACCGCAAGACGCGATTATTTGATTTTGCAAGCATGTCTACTCCTGTGGGCACTGGCACTCAATCGCAATCTCAGGGTGACACTACGATCAATGAGCTGTTACTTCGATTAATTGAGCAATTAAGAGTGTCGGATGCTAGATTTTCCGCTTTTGTGGAAAATCAGCAGCGAACAAATACCGAAAATTTTCCAAGCGAAACGAGGTCCACCCCGCCCACCCTCACCTACATGTATACTGTAAAAATGGCAAAAGAAATCAAAACAGAACATAAGTTTAAGAATGTAATGAATGTTTCTATATAACACGTATCTATATCACTAATCTCAGTATGTCATATAGCTGTGTCAGTCAGTTGGATAATTTCAAAAAAATTTCCTGAATTTTCAACATGTATTTGCCTGAATTTATCAATTTGACATACAATTTTAATTTTTCGTGAAATTTTTTGTCTGAGAAGAAAGTCGTTCGTAGCGAAATAACGTCTAAAATGTCCAGAAGTGTCCAAAATCTCAAAATGTATTAGTCAATAGTTCCAAAAATCGCTTATTTCATTGTATGAAAATGTTACGTCCTGTTGACTCCACGATTTCCTTCTTCGTGGAATCACTCATCTCATCACACAAAACAGACGGAAATCAATAAAATAGCGGCTATCAATTGACGAAGCGGATGTACTCCAACTGTCATCGCTCATTAAATGGTAAATGACGAAACCTTCCAGAAGACTCGAACCTAATAAAATAGGCAAATTATAGACTTGTTGTCGCATTCCATCTAATTCCACGAAATGAAGCACGAAATTTCAATTATCTCGAAATTTCGTGGCAAAGGACGCAATAAATTAAAAACGCCATAAGGATCTGGGTGACCTCTCGGGTCACGGAAGGGCTGATCTCACGCTTTTCCGTGAAACGCAGATTTGACCTAAGACCCACGCCTCGCGGCGATTGATAAAATTAAGACTCTGGAAGGGACTGTCAAAGGGCAAGATGATAACGTACTCGCCAATGAATAGCCGCTAATTAAAAACTGCTCATAGGCAACGACGATTTTTGGGGAGTCGGCACGGGATAGGCGGAAAATTGAAACATACGTCACGATCAGAAGAGAACTCTACCCAATCAAATCGGATTAAACATAATCCCGCCTCCTTAATTTGTATAAAAATCGCGACTTTGCGCACTTGGAGTCACTTCTGATCCAGTCCGAGACGTCTTAAAATTATATTTACCAGCCGTACTTGTCAACTATCATCCAGCTGTATTCCTCAAGTGAAACTAGATTTCTGTCGCGTCGCGAGTCGATTCTGTGCGCGTCAAGACACATCACAGAACCGAGCCGAACCTACCTCCGGAAGAATCCGGCGCAGTCACCTCAGAGATTCCCCGATCACAGCCGTCAACAGTAAGTCCGAGATACCCGCTCGGTTATCTACATACGCCCCTACAGTATACATATATATAATGTGTGTGTGAATACCATACACGAGAACACGTATATATATTTATATATAAAATCGTCTTTAAAACTCCCTCTTTTTCGAATTCAAAATCATAAAATAATTTTAGTGAAGTCGAAAATCACCGCCGCAAGTCCTTGGGATAACTATCCGCAATCGGCTATTTCGGAACAGGCGCGCCCGCATAGTGGAGCAACAGCTCCTAGCCTCATTTTAAGACGCGAACGGTCTCCGCATATCGAACTCGCTATCCCCGATTCTCCCTCTTCCCGATCTCCTCATCTGCCTGTTGTTCCCTTGCGTATCGGGTGTTCCCCGATACCCCAGAATCTTCCCCCCTTTTTGAACCTTCCTACTCTCCAGTTCCTTCCGAGGAACTTGCGGAGTTCCGGGAGAGATCACCCTGCAACTTCTTCCCTGTTCCTTTCGACGGAATTCCTTCCCCCTCTAGTTCCACCACCCTCTATCGTGACAGATCACCCTCTCCCTCCTTTTCCGACTCGAGTATCGAAGTACTCGAGGAATCCTCCCCGCGTTCCCATCCCCTACTATAGAAATAGTATATGAATGTATAAATTTATAACTATCCGTTAATCAATCATTGTATCGTAATCATAGCCCCTTACGTAATCATGAATTTATAAATTTAAATATTTTATTCCAATAACTATGTTACCAAATTAATGTTTGAACCCTCGTTTTATATATTCACACATACATAGTCAGCACTTATTCTTCCCAATCTACTCACCAAATGTATCGTTGACGAGCAGAGTATCGATCTTTATAAAAATCCTCCCCGATCTTCCGAATTTGTACCAAGGACAAATGTCAACACACACACCACACACCACACTTCCACAAATTATTATATACAACGTATATTACAATAATGATTCTTTAATTTGTAATAATATTTGTACTATCCTTTACAATAAATGTTGTAATTATTTGATTAAAATAAACTCAATGTTTACTCATTATAGATAAGACCTCACCCCTCACTACCTCTCTAAATCGCACAAGGTCCGATCCCCGGTAATAGGGATATTATCCTTGACCGAAAACAGGACCGCGAGTGCACGAAAACTCTCAGTAGGCGTAATAGCGTCCCTTCTGGACGTTGACCCCACGACTAGAGTTTTCCCGAAAAGTGCATTCGACTCGAGGCACGCGCCCTTCCAGCGTGAACCCGAGATACCATAGAGATCTCGTTACGTCTTCCTTTACCCCCTCCCTCGAATAGCCTTTCCTTCGCTATCCGTCGAACCAATGTACCTAAATTCCGGGGGTCCTGACGTAACAAAAACATATTATAAAGTTATGAAAAAGTCAAGAGTAACAAAGAGTAATATGCAATTTCAAAGTTAGTGCATACCACGGAATATGGTTTGAACGAACATACATGGATCTGGTTAAAATTTATCGTTTTATTGCCTATTTTCTACTGCTGCAGCCACCGCGACACAAATATCTGATTAATAAATTAGAATTAAATGATAGAGATGTAGTCAATTAGACATACTTTTGTCGAGAGATAATACTTAACAAAATTATATCACAAAGTTACATTACCTAACTCAACCTAAGTGATATGTATAAATTCAAAAATCCAACCTAAGTGGTAGTAGCTTCAATTTTTCTTTAACAAAATTATTATATCACAAATTTGTGTTACCTAATTTAACCTAAGTGACATGTATTTTAAAAAATAATGTGAAATCTTTAAATTGCGCCAAATACAAAGAGAATATATCTATTGCTTTGAAAGATAATTGTTGTGCAACTATTTTTAAAAAATAGAACCCATGTGGTACATATTTTTGTGTTCCCATTCAAGGGTCTTCCTATTCCAACGCAAGTAATAGTAGCTTTAATTATATTTAACAATATATATATATATATATATATATATATATATATATATACTCTTTGTATTTGGCGCAATTTAAAGATTTCACATCTTTTTTTGAAATACATGTCACTTGGGTTGTTAGGTAACACAAATTTGATATAATAATTTTGTTAAAGAAAAATTGAAGCTACTACCACTTACGTTGAATTTTTTTATTCATACATATCACTTAGGTTGAGTTAGGTAACGTAACTTTGTGATATAATTTTGTTAAAGTTATATGAATTTCTTGAATGTAAAATAATATTGTTGCCTTGACATTAAAATAGAAAAATCACTCACCAGCCGATGCGCAACAGCGGAGTTGTAATACTACGTTGATCAGATAAATTATCTGAAACATACAAATATTTTTACATTAAAGCATTGCAGTGCCCAAGATAATCGATATCTGTATTGTACGAGTAATGAATTAATGATTCGAGTATAATGTAAGAGCAAATCACGTCGCGCTTGAGAAAGTGACGGAATCCGCCACGGGACAGAGCAAAATAATAAACGAATATTATTCACCTTACGGTCGTTCCGCCGTTGCCCGATGCCTCCCAGACCCCCTCCTCCTCTCCGTGGTCCTTCACCGATGTCGCATCTCCGTCAACGCACTCACTCACGACATTCACGAGCGAAAATCGACGATATCGTCGCTCATGATCGCGCGACACTTTGCACGGCACTCCCGGTATTAATCTCGCGACACGGCGCGTACTTTATTACACGATGATCGAAGGATTACGTCGGAGATGCCTGCACGATCCGCTCGACGATCCCGTCGGCCCGTGATGTCCCGCAGGTAGACGCCGCGGCGCCGACGAGCGGGTCTTACATGGCGGAGAGAATTTCGTAAATCACATGGCCAACTTCACTCGCCAGGAGCGACCGTCGCGTGGACGCTACTTGTTGCTTCTCAGGCGATTTTGTTTAACTGTAATCATAAATCATCGATTTATAAACATTGTATCTATCCCCCATGATCGCCAAATATTAAGACACGATTAAATTGCAAGATTAAACATACGACGATAGACTGCGATCGCTAATTAAACGATATCGTCGCTTATGATCGCGCGACAATTTGCCTCGGCACTCCCGGTATTAAGGGGCTACATCTACCTAGAAACTATTAGTGGGAATAAAACGAACTTTGTACTTAAAGATACATGTTTTGAGAGCTTTAAAAAAAATTTTTATTAAAAAATTTCCAAACACAAAAAAGTTATGGCCGCCGGCAGATGATGAGTTTTTTTTCGACACGTTCGGCGGTGGACATCAGATCTGGAAAACCACTCGATGGATCGTTTTGAAATTTATACAAAATACGCTGAGAAACATTTAGAAGTCGTTGACGATCTTACTTTTTTTAAATCGATCTTTATTTTTTAATAATTACGTAAAAATGACGACATTTTCTCACAAATTGTCCATACTTGAGTTTCATTTCGTTGCCATTTTGTTTAAAAAATTGATTTTAAAAATCGGCGATCGTCAACGACCTCTAAATGTTTCTCAGAATTTTTAAAATTCGTTTAGCCGTTCACGAGAAAAATGTTGATCGTGTTGTAACATTATACTTTTATTGTTAATAACTTTTGCAAAAAAAATTTTTTTCGCTTTCGAAACTCGGAAAAATCTTTTTTAACATAAAAGCTATAACAAAATCCACTTTACAGCTCAAAAAAAGATTTCAGATGTTTAATAGCCAACTTGGAAGAATTCAACCTAAACCCAAAACTCAAGGTAAAAAAAAACTGGTAAGCAGAAAATTCCAAAAATTTGGATTTCGACTGTTCTCGACCAATACTACAATGCTATATAGGTCGCTTTTTTGGCTCCGCACATTTTTTTATGTGCCTGTGTAATTAGTCACAAAAAAATACTATTTACATAAAAATTAATAATATTTACGTAAAAGTGAATTATACATAGATTACTTAAAGAATTGGTAATTTGTCAGAAAAAAATTTCTAGTTCGTGAAAGTTAGTATTTAGGTGGAAATGAATTAATTTCTTTTGTAAACTAATTAATAGAAATAAATTTAATAGTTTATCAAAAATAAATTACTAATTATTTGAAAAATAACACAGGCACACAAAAAATAAAAAGTGTCTTGGCCGAGACACTACACTAGTGTATTCCCATGTATTTTGACCCGCTGAATCCGAATCCGAAGTCAGAATAGTCAGATTAGCTCTCAGTTCCGAGCAAACCTCAAAACTCAACGAAACGAACACTTTTTTTGAGGTTTGCTCAGAACTGAGAACCAAACTGACAATTCTGAATTCGGATTCGGATTCAGCGGGTCAAAATACATAGGAATATACTGGTCTGGTATACAGGCTAACCCACTTTTTTTGTGTGTGCCTGTGTGCACTAATCAACCAATGGCATCAAAAACTCAAAAAACAATTTTTATTTCGGTTTTTTCTACCCCTATTTCATATATAATTCTTTTAAATTCGGTTGATTAGACTTAGCTTTATATGCGATCAAAATTATGGACCTTTGATCGCGTATAAAGCTGGGTCTAAACCAAATCTTAAAAAATTATATATGAAATAGGGGTAGAAAAGACGAAAAAATATAATAAAATTAGAAATAGATCGATATCTCCAAATTTGCGGAAGTTAGAGCAACCACGGACATTTCTAAAAAAATTCAAAATTTTTTTAAAAAAGAACCTCTTTACCGATCATCGCCAAATTCAATACCAACTTTCCTTGAATAATACTCTATCAATTAAAAAAAAAACAGCCCGATATCTCAATATTTGCGGAAGTTGGAGCAACCACAGACATTAAATCTGCACATACACACACACACATGCACACATGCGGACATTTTTTTAGGCGATATTTCGACGTTTTACAACAATCTAAACATATTGGCAGAAAAAACTCAAAAACCAATCTCTTTGTTGGTTTCTTCTACCCCTATTTTATATATAATTTTTTTTAAATTTGGTTGACTAAACCCAACTTAAACGTAATCAAAGGTTCATATACGAAATTCACGAAAACAAAGCTTCCTCTATGAGGAAGCAAAATGGTGCAAATTAGAAATTTGCACTTGGCTTCCTCATAGAGCAAGTGATGTCTTAAGATGCTAATACGGCCCTCTGATTGGCTGATGACGCCTTAAGACTATACTTAAGACGATCTTGAATATAAGACCCGACTATAAATACCGGCCTTAAAGAATTATATATAAAGTAAAAATAAAAAAGGCTGAAGAATATAATAAAATTAAAAATAGACCAATATCTTAAAATTTACGGAAGTTAGAGCTATTACAGACATTTTTCTAAAAATTAGGGACCTTTGATCGCGTATAAAGCTGGGTCTAATCAACCAAATCTTATAAAATTATATATGAAATAGGGGTAGAAAAGACTGAAAAATATAATAAAATAAGAAATTGATCGATATCTCCAAATTTGCGGAAGTTGAGCAACCATGACATTTTTTAAAAAATTCAAAATTTTTTAAAAAAAGAACCCCTTTACCGATCATCGCCAAATTCAATACCAACCTTCCTTGAATGATACTCTATCGATTAAAAAAAAAACATCCCGATATTTCAAAAATTACAGAAGTTAGAGCATATACGGACAACAAAAGCATACATACATACACACATACATACATACATACACACAGACATTTTGTACAAAAGTTATTTTTCGACGTTTTAGAACATTCTAAACACTTTGCCCAAAATACTTTAAAAAAAATTTTTTTTTACGAAAACAAAGTTTCCTCTATAAGGGAGCAAAATTATGTTAATGTTATCTACATATAATATTTCCAAACAATAATTAAATTATAATTATATTGCATAATCTTAAATCTTACCTTGTTAAAAACTTCATTAACAAAGAGTTCGCCATACTCCAAAGTAAAGTCTCAGTATAACAGAATTCAAAAAGTTAGTATCTAAATAGAGAGAATCGTGTATGCGCTCAATCACGAGAAAATCCACTATCCACCAGTCTTCAAATATCTGCAGAAAAAATCCTTTGATGACTGACAACGCGCGAATATAAAAATTCGAGATAAAGTTTGCATTAAAAATATAAACTGGTTTGTCCACCACTTCCAAAAGCTTTGCTATTATAATTTTTATTATAATATATTTAGATTAAATATTAATTAATCCTTTTAGTTTAATCTTTTTTGTGTGTGAGAAGAACATATTTAATTTAATTATTTTTTTAAATGTTAGAGATTGCTGAATACGAATATAAAATTTTCTAAATTTATTTTGTTGTTATTGCTTTCGTGAATAATTAATATTTCCAAACACCAAGATATATAAAATCAACGTTTATCGTAATATAATGGACTCGATTCAATTTATATTTTAATTTGCCTAGAATACGAATTGCGCTACAGATCACTTTCTCGTTCTATTAAAAGACCATAAGCACGAGTATAATTTGAGCAACATGCATGATAGTGATTCCATACATTCCGATAACTTGACTAAAAGAAAGACTGAAAAAAAAAATAAAACAAATGTACAAAAATTTCAACATAATGTTATGTATTTTGCAAGCAAATTTATAGCTCGGTTTTATTCTGCAGAAAATACTGACAAAAACTATTCATGACACTATGTCTTCTATCAATACATTCTTCTTCTCGATTTGCTTAAATCAATTACAATCTGAATATGAAGAATTAACAGATCTATGTAGAAAAATAAAAGTTATGAAAAAATCGTTACAAGTTTTCAAGATCGACCACAAACACATGACGCTTAAATTTTTTAAAGACAATGGTTTTTTATTTATGCTAAAGAAAATAACTATTGCATCTTCTCTTTCATTACGCAAACGCAAACAAACTATACAACTATTAACGAAAAAAACGAATATTGTTACAATACCTCTCAATTTAGTGCTAAAAAAATTTTTAGAAAAGCCTCGTGTTTTTAATAAAATTATATCTTTTATGAAAAGTTGTACACATTATTCTGTGATAAAGTCAATAACACAAGGTACAATATGGAAATCTCAAGATATAAACGCTGAAAACATAAAAATACCTTTTGGACGAGATCGAAGTAAATTTAGTAAATAATCCTTTAGGATCACATAAAGTATGCTGGCAGACACTGGCATTTATGACTGTTTTTGATTTTCTTGAAAAATCAAGCAAAGAAAAAAGCAAAGCATCAAGTAAAATATTAGACAAAATCAAAGAAATAAAAAAATTTAAATTTTAGCTGGACCGTAATACAAAAGTCATGAATAATATTTGATTTGATATTCAAAGGCAAAAAGACTGACAAAAGACTGACAAATCAAAATGAGAAAAAAAAATTTTTTCAACAAACAATAGGGTCGTTGCATAAAATTTTTTTATTAAGCGGTATCCATAATTAATGTAGAGAATCTAAGCCGATTTTTAATACTTTTTGAATTTAAAAAAAAAACCTAAATTTGAGAAAGTTATAGCTTTCTAAAGTTTCTTTGATGACGGCAACTTCAAAAGATTTCGCAACAACATTATGACGTCACGCACATTTTCGTGTACTATTTTCTTCAATTTTGAAGATATTGCAAAAATTCAAAAAGTTTACAAAGAAAGTATGCCATGATCTATCAGACCGCTTAATAAAAAAATTTTATGCAACGACCCTATTAAAATCATGCACAGTTTAGGCTATTGTTGTGGCATAAAAAAAAGGCCTGCCAAGGTGCCCTCGGGACACGAATGAATGCCGGGACCACCCTGACCAGGGCGCGGGGCAAGAGCCACGCCCTTTATATTTGATTGACAAGCACAATTTATTTTGCAGTTTTATACACTCTACTCGCACTCTCGCGCACCCGAACGGGCTGAGCCTTCGCGGAAATGTCGGGCGGAAATCTTGAGTCGCTCGGTTTCTCTGCGTGACTCTCGAAACGGAGATCTTGAAGAGCGATAAATGACCGCCCCCGCGATCGGATATCTTGCTCGCGAGGCAGATGAGCAACCGCGAACACGGAGACGTGCGAGAGACTCAGGCTCACTTGGGTTACTCTGGGACGACGCGATAGCGGGCACGAATTTTACGCACTAAATCACAGAGGTACGAGGCGCGGTAGAGCCGCGTTCACAATGTACGGTGCGGCACGACAAGATGGCCGCGAGCGGGGTCGATATCGGGATCGAACTCCCGGCGTTGATTTTATGAGAAATGATCGACAACTCTCACGCTCGGTGATCGCGACGCTCGAGATAGAGGCACTCGCGAAAACCGGATTTGCGTCGTGGGACGGTTTCACCGTCGACACGGGTCTTTCGCCAAGGATCACGCTACCGCACGCGGTGATCACGTGATCCGTCTGTGTGCGTCGTCCCGTCGTATTACGGGCGACAAAAACTCGGGAAAAGAGATGTTTCGCGCGACGACCAATCGAGCGGGTGCAGATCGCGACAAAACTTGGGCGCACGATACAACCCTTTGCACAGATGCACTGAGCGCACTCAACTTTCCGAAATTCGCGTGCGGATCAATCGACCGGGTACGCGCGCGACGAAAACCGGCTTACTCTCCGTTCACGTGAACGGAAAAGCTATCTGACAATGAGATGTTTCACGCGGCGACCACTCGAGCGGGTGCGGCTCGCGATGAAACTATTACGGACTTCGCGCAATTACTTTCGGCACTCCCGATAATATAATTGCCACGAACGGCCGGCTCGACTTTCTCCTTAGCACGGCAGAAACGGAAGAGAGCGCGGATCGATAGCTATCGATCATCCCTCGTCCCGTTAGGAGACCCTCGGTGGGGGTCGTTGCCTCACGATTCACGAAGGACGAATCACGTCGATCCACGAAGTTAGGTGACGAATCACATCGATCCGCGATGTAACGCGTTGCGCGGTATATGCGAATTAGGAAACGCGTGCGCGTTTTACCTTTGCATGTCGGAAGTTCCGACTCGGAACAGTAGGCGCGACAACCGGGTGATTTCGGGCGAATTCGGGTCAGGCCCGAGGATTGTTTGTGCTCGCGCCAGGGGCGTTAGCTGTTGCGACAGCGCCCCACCGTAATGACTTTACTTTAAGGGGTCAATATACATTTCTCGGCCCTGAAAAGTGGTTGAGGAATTGCCAGAAAACTATTAGACCAATTAAGTTGAATTTTTTTTTTACTGTAAAGAGTGTCTTTTGCAGGAAAAAAAACATACACTAAGAAAAAAAATACAAAAAAAAATGTAGCGGCTTCTCATTATTCTCGAAACACCACTTTTCAAAACGGTGGGCATGATAACTGCCTCAGCATTCGTCCGATTAACTTCATTTTTTTATACATATTCCTAATGAGATTCTTTATCGTGTCACAAGGGATTTTTCGAAAAAAAATTACGGAAATGGTCACATTTTCAAAAAGTTGTGATTTTTTCTGAAAAAATCGTTACATTTTTTATTATTATTAAAACATGATTGAACTTACCAATAAAAGCCCCGAGAGGGACAACCGAGAAGTTTTTAGTGGGTTAGAGTTCCACATAACCGCCCTCCCCGCCCCGGGGGAGGGGGTATCCGTGCGGATTTTCCCCCCGTCCAAAAAAAAAGTTGCAAGTGAAGTAATTTCTTATTGAAGTAAAAATATATTTATTTCAAGAAAATATTGTAACCGCACAAGAATCTGTGTATTTGTTGAAAGGAAATTAATTTTTTACAGCAGCAAATATATTTTTATGAAATATTGTAACCGTAATGCAATAGTCTGTTTCTTAATTGCAAGCAAATTAATTTCTTATCGAAGTAAAAATGTATTTATTTCAAGAAAATAATCTAACCGCGTAAGAATCTGTTTATTTGTTGTAATTAATTTCTTATCGAAGTAAAAATGTATTTATTTCAAGAAAATATTGTAACCGTGCAAGAATAAATTTATTAGCTGCAAAAAAATTAATTTCTGATTGCAGTAAATACATCGTTACTGCAAGAAAATATTGTTACCGTATACACTGAAAAAAATGGTCTTGCAAGTACAGTAAAAATTTTCTGGGTGCAAAAAATTAACTGAGGTAGATAAATGATTAGCTAATCTGTGATATCGCATATGTCTTACACTTAATCAATCTAAATGACAGACAGAATTTATATCTGAACTGTTAGTGGAAATGTAGAAAGACAGTTTTTCTGTGGCGCCTATCCATGTTTAGCACAATCAGATCTGTTAGAAAGTTTGACTATGGTACACAGAAAAGATTCGGCAAGCGAGACAAATGAATATATGATCCTCACATCAAAACAGTTTATATAATGCGCCCAATCCGTCTAGCTGTTTTTAAGAATCTCTCGCGCTCAACTGTTTCACGTGCTGCGTGCAGGATGCAAGACTGTGCCGGTTCAGTCAGTCCATGGCAGTTTTCGCGCGCGAAGTGAGCAGCGTAGGTGATCGGCTGCATTCCGATATTCACTGCCAGTTCTGAAGAGCTATAATTTACGTCACGTGTATAGATTTTCAGTACTGGCAGTGCATTGCAGTGAATATCGGAACACAGCCTTCGTTCGAGGGAGAACTCGACGGCCGGGTGGCGGCGACGACGACGACGACGACGACGACGACAGTGAATAACGGCGAGCCGCCGATCCACGCACGTATTCTAATTGTGAAGTGTTCATTATATATAATCATGTCACATGAGATGGTTATTGAACTGGAATTGACGATTCAGGACTTATTAAAAAACTGGAATCTCAGTGAATACGCATCGGCGTTTGAAAGTAAGTACGAAAATAAGTACCATTAAGTTTTCTCATTACTTATTGCAATCATATTAGATATGAATTTATCGCAATTGTTGAAATAGTTTTTTCACATGCCATTATTCGTGTTTAACGTAGGTTATATTAATCGGTCTCGCTCCGCGTGTACTTGGCACGAGACACTACTGTGTCTCTTGATAAAAAATAAAAATAAAAATTTTTCTCTATTTTCTATATAGTTAGTATATCAACAAATAATTATAAATGTTTATCAAATATCATAAAGTCCATTTTCGGATGTAAATTTAGAAAATATACGACATACAATGTGTATAAGACATGAACACAGATTAATCTGTGACATGAATACATATATCTATATTTATTAACAAAAAATGTTACATAGAAGTTAACTACATATACATATAGATACTATTTATACTTTATATGATTTTATATGTATATTGGTCTTCTCTAGAGATAAATTTTTTGACGTAAAACAAGTGTTTTATCTCATAGCTAAATGTTCACATTTTGTAGGTAATTGTATAGAAGTTGGTGAACTTCAACTTCTATTACTACCTGAATGGAAGGATGTATTAAATGCTGTCATTCCAGTCCCTGGCCATAGAATGAGATTTGTCAAAAATGTAAAAGAATTGACGAAGGAGAGCAAATTTGTATCAATAGAGGTATGACATCATTAGTTTGTGTTGACAATTACAATAAATATTTAAGGCACCTAATCAGTCACTGCAGATATATTGAATGATGACGATAAAAACGAAAAACGATATATGAATTTTTTTCTTGTAAATTAATTATTTATTTCTTATAATAAAATTTACATGTCTTATATTTTCAATTAAACCGTGTGACATTTTATAAAGATTAATAGGTGCTTATTAATGTATGAATAGAGAAAAGAAAATTTTCGGTATATTTTACTAATCTGATCTATTAAATATGAATAACATGAATGTGGCATGCGGAAAACTTAATTTATTTTGATGCAAAATACGAGAAAAAAATTCATATGATTTCTAATAATCTAATATGTTTGCAGAGACTGCACACAAATGTAAATTCAACATAGGTTTCTGTAAAAAACCTTGTAACAATTACTTTGTGTCTCAGTGTCTTTAATAAAATCTGAGAAAGTTTATTTCAGAAATGTCTCATTACAGTTTAAGATTACAATTCTGAGTTTCTTCTTTTCATTACAATTTACATTAAATTTTTTAACATAAAATATATCTCTTTAACATAAAATCTCTCTATAAATAAAGGTTCCTATCGTTCCTATGACTTATCACTTTGCTTATAATTTTTTCTATTTTTTTCAGAATGATAATAATGATCTTCAAAAATTACATAGTAAAGATATAAATGAGATTACTATTCCTCTTTCACCTCAACCAGTAAGGATGCTTTAATATTTACCTTAAACATTTATTTCAAAAAAAATGTTTCTATTTTTAAACATTCTATTTACACAGGGTATTTCGAGGGATACTTCAAATGTATCATTAGAAGATAGTCAACAAACGCCAAAAAATATTTCTTCAACACAGGATACTTCAAATTTATCATTAGAAGATAGTCAACAAACGCCAAAAAATATTTCTTCAACACAGGATACTTCAAATTTATCATTAGAAGATAGTCAGCAAACGTAAAAAAATATCTCTTCACAAAAAAGGAGTCGACAAAGTAATGAACCGAATGTGAAACGAGGTGAAGTAAGTTATCAATAATCTGATGTTGTACAGTGTTCTTGCATACAATGCCTTTGTATATTTAAAATATTTGGTTAACATTTTCCAAAAATTTTGAATCTTTCTTGTTAGCAACTTCGACATCTTTTAAATAAAACAGCTGCGGGTAGATGTATATTGCAACTGGCGAAGCAAGGCCCTTGTTTAAAGCATGATAAGGATAGAAACAAATTAACAGAAATTATTATTGAAGATGAATTGAGCAAATGTGAAAAGTAAGCCTATTGATTTTATAATTTTAAATTGATTCTCCTACAATTATTTTTTGTTAAGTTTCTTTAAGTTGTCTCTTTTTCTTACAATGTTTATATTTCTTTATTCTCAGGATTTCAACTGAAGGCTTCGCTGAACTTGTAGGTGCCATACAACATATATTTCCTGAAGAAGATAGTGTAAGTAGTGCTAATCATAAGTGGGCTTTGTTATTATCAAATGTATAATAAGTATTTTTTGTGTATATACTGCATTAACGCTGATCTTATTTTGGCAGGAGCTTTATTTCATTCCATACAAGTATTCAAATGGAAGGAAATTTGTGGCCAAAGGCAAATTAATTACTAAGTACTATTCTATTCGGAAAGATTTCAAAAGCGCTTGGCATTATTACTCGAAACAAGAATCAGTTAGACTCAGATTCTTTAGATGATTCAGAAGGTTGGTTGTGTGGTTTCTTTATTTGTATTTTTTTTAGTCTGATAATGGACAATGGATATTAGGTGTTTACTTTAAACTCTTCTTGTTTATATTTTTATAATTTATTCTATGGTTTTATTTCATTTAAGTAGATGATGATGTACAAGGAAAGCTAAACTTTCTTGAACTGAACATAGAGCCTTGGTCAACAGTAGTAAAGTATTGGACGGATAGTTCTAAACAAAGAATTGCAAAATTACATGCCCAATCTCGAGTTACAAACAGAAATAAAGGCAAAGACAATGACAAGAGAAATGCTAATGTTAAAAGCAAGCAAAAAAGCAGAACAATTCCAGAAACTACACAAATTTCAACTTATACAAACAAATTTCCCGCTCTCAAGGAAAACTTTGGATACACTTTGGTTAATATTTAATATTATTTACTACTCTGTATTTTATCACATGATAAGTTCAATTTATACATGATATTTTTTGTTTCAGTTTGAAATAGATTTTGATTTGCTGTATCCTGAACAAAAACTTAAGGCTTACAACTGTTATAAAGATTTTTGTGATCGTATTATACAAGCTCTCACAGACGAAGAAAGTAAATGCGAGGCCCTAAAAGATAATTTGCTACTTGCAACAAGTGATGATATTTCAGAAGGTAATATTAAGAACATAATTATATTTCCATTAAAAAACAGCATTTTTTAGGATTTAAAATTACCTTTTATACTGTCAATAACGTTTTCCTTTATTAACAAAGACTAGGAATTTAGTAGCACTATTGTCACTCTGTTATTTGGACACTGTTGTGACCGTTGCCCGCCAATCTGGTCGTACGTGGAGGCCACCTCACACAGAAATTCAGGAAGGAGTAATTTCACTAATTGAAGTGAGTATTTACAAAAGTGATGTTATGTACATATTTTTTGTCTTTGATCTGAACATTTTCAGAAAAACAACTTTCAAAAATGTTCACATGAAAGACAGAAAATATTTTTATTTATTATTGTTTTTATTTCAATAGTATATTTTATTTCTAGAGTGTTGGAAAACTTCAAACATTTATCCAGGAAAGAAAAAAAAACTGATTAATTGGGGCATTACTATACAGCCATATGTTCTTGTTTGTGGATCATCTGTGAATGATATAGATGCCTGTTATGTAATTCTTGATACAGAGACACAATTTCTCGTTCAATCCCCAGTAAGAGCTTTGGATCTGTGCTTCAAGATTATTAACGCAGCTCACCTAGAGTATTCTCCCGAGTTATCGTTTGTGGAGACTTATTCAAAAAAAACTGTATGAGTTAACAACTGAATTTGATGAATGGAAGTCTGATGCTCAACTTCCAAAATTATTTAAAAAGTTTTCTCGTGAGTAGAATACGAGACTTTTTGTAATTCTACAGCTTTTGAATGTTCTGGTTTTTCTCTATAAAACATGCAAGCATATTTTCCAATTTTTGTACGCAAATTTTAAGAATACTGCGATTTTATTTTTTTCATCTATTTAATATTTAGAATTAATATTTACAGTATTTAGAGATATTATTTGCGGGTTTTACAGCGATAGAATTCTTTACTTTATATATATGTTGCTGTAATATGCCAAAATCAAAAACTTTTATTTTTATTTTTATTTTTTATTTTTCTTGATTACTTCAATGCCATTTAACAAAATGCCGTCCTGTTTTATATGTGCAATTAAGTTACACGAAATAAATCATTTACACCGACACCTAAGACTTATTCATAAGCTCGATGATAACCGTTCTGTTTTCAAATGCATTGAAGTTGGGTGTCACCAACGATGTTCTAACTGGTGTAGCTTTAGACGTCATTTAAAAAAGTTTCATGCCCCTACTGATAATACTTCAGATTCTGTGCCAGATTTTGCGAATAATAATGAAAATGTTCATGAAAGAGCATTTAATGATTCTAATATATTGCCTAGTAATAACAAGACGACTAATAATGAGTGCAGAAATGATAGTTTCTCTTCATCTATTGATGGTTCAACACAAGAAACTTCTTCCCACGACAAATGTCTACTCAATGAAACTTTTTTGAAAGATCAAATCACGACTTTTGCTAGCATGCTAATAGCAGAACTGTACAGTAAACCTGGTCGCCCCCGTAAAATGATTCAAGAATATGTAGAAAACGTTACTGATTTTTTGTCCACTAGTCTCTCATTGCTATCTGCTGATATTTCAGCTATATGTCTAAGTCAAAATGTTGACTCTAATATTATTGATGACATTTGTTGTCGACTCAATGTATTAAAAAGTCCATTTGAGGATTTAAAATCAGAATACTTAAGATTACAATATATGAAAAAATTAGGGTTTTATATTCCACCTGAAAACTATAACATTGCTCCTGATATGTTTACAAAAAAAATTGATGGAAAAGTACTTGTTGAGGTTGATAATGTTAAAGGACAATATGTACCTTTGAGGAAAATTCTGAAAGTTTTTCTAGAGCTACCGAATGTGTTCAATGTTATTAAAAATGTTTTAAGTGAAACTTCATGTGAGGATTTTTTTGCTGACTATATCCATGGATCTCATTGGCAAAATAAAAAAATTTTATTTGGTGAGAAACTTGTAATTCCTCTTTTTGTATTTTATGATGACTTTGAAGTTGATAAAGAAATTGGAAATCACAGTGCTAAACTTGGTGCTGTCTATGTGAAAATAGCATGCTTTCCCTCAGAATTTCAAGGTTCTTTAGATAATATTTTCTTAGCTTTACTTTTTAACACGTGTGATCGTACTAATTATGGAAATAAGCGAACATTCGGGATTTTTATTAAAGAGTTAAACTTTTTGTTCAATAATGGTATCGAAATTATTATAAATAATGTTGTTCACACAGTCTATTTTGTTATGACTCTTCAAGTGACTGATAATTTAGCTCTCCATTCAATGCTTGGTTTTGCTGAGGGATTTACTGCAAATTTTCCATGTCGTATGTGCCATGCTCATAGATCTTTAATTCATATTCAAACAGAGGAAGATTCAAGTTTACTCAGGAATAAATTATAGCACGAAATAGATTGCAAAATTGGTAACGTATCTTTAACTGGAGTCAGTGAAGAGTCTGTCCTAAACGAGGTAGAGACTTTTGAAGTAACTGACAATCCAAGTGTTAACATTATGCATGACATTTTTGAGGGTACTTGTATTTACGATATGGGTCACATTCTCTATCATTTAATTTTTGTGAAGAAATACTTTACTGTTGAAACACTTAACTTTCGACTCATTACATTTAATTATGATAAAACTATTACTAATAAACCTACTGAGTTTAAAGAAAAGGCTCTTTGGAAAAAATCAGTGAAACTGACTGCCAGTGAGATGCGCACTTTTGTTCGTATCTTTGCTTTACTTGTAGGTGACCTTGTTCCTGATAATGATCCCGTATGGAAGTTTTACTTAATTCTTCGTGATATTATTGAAATTGTTTTGTGTAGACAAATGCAGAAAGAAATGATTAAGATATTGAAGGAGAGAATTAGTGAACATCATCGTTTGTATGTTATTCTTTTCCAAGATACATTGAAACCTAAACACCATCATATGGTTCATTATCCATCAATTTTGTCTCGGTCTGGTGCTCTTGTTAATTTAGCATGTGATCGGTTTGAAGCCAATCATCAGCCAGCTGTGCAAGACGCTAAAGCTACTCGTTCTAGGAAAAATATTGCTTTTACTTTAGCTTTAAAACAACAACTTCGGTGTGCTTACCGATTTATGACTCGAAAGGGACTTCATACTTTATTAGAAGTAAGACCTAAAGAAAAACCAGATTACTACAATATAATTCGTTATTTCTTCCAATAAGTTTTTCTAATGGCTTTATGCAACATGCTTTTGTCATCTTTAAAGGAACTTTATATAAAAAGGGAATGTGCGTTGCAATTGAAGTGGATGATGATAATGGACCTGAATTTGGTATTATTTCCTCCGTATTAGTAAATCATAATGGCAATGTCTGCCTCGTGTGCAATGTCCTTTCATGTACAATGTACAGTGAACATTTTCATGCTTATAACGTTACTAATACTGCCAAAATAATATCAATTCTAGCTACTAATCTTTTAGATTATTTGCCTTTGTTGTTTTGTAAAGGCAATGATGGAAAGCAATATGTTACATTGCATCATTTACTTTAGCAACTATAAAGAATATGTAATAAAGCATTATATTTTTAGTTATTAGGTATAGTTGTAATATAGTTATAATTGTAACAAGGTAAATAAACTGTATTTTTTTTTTTAATAAGGTGGTATTTCATTTTACACTACATCTTTCCTTATAGTTAAAAGCAGAAAAATCAGTTTTGCAACTGTTGTAAGATTCTTTAATATGATTGGTTCTTGCCCTTATAGTTTCCCATGGATCTATAAATGCGTATAAACCAATCATATTAAAAAATCTTATAATTGCAAAGCTGCTTTTTCTATTACCAAACGCAGCCATATTGCATAGGTATACGTTAAAAAAGTATACAATTAATTTAGCTGCAGCTACAAAAATAAATTAGCTATGACATCTTGAATATGTTGTTATATTGTCTCGCTGCTGCAGTTATAATCGACAGCTATATTTCTCACAAAGATCGTTCTAGCTGTAGTATCGAAACTCATATTTATCTAATGCAGTGATAAATATTTAGTAATGGAACCTAAATTTTCCAAAAGATATTACTAGAATGTTGCTGCTATAAATTCTAGATGTGGCAAACAATATTTTAACAGATACAAAAAACAGCGATACATTTTTGTTGTGCCACCTAGAATTCTATCTACACTTGCAAAACATTTTTTTGAGTGCAAGAAACGATATTTTCAATGCAAAAAAATTTTTCAATGCCTCAAAAATAAGATTACTACTCGTGAGAAATATATATTTCTTGTTTCAAGAAATATAAATATTCCCCGCAGATAACATTTTCTTATTTTGTTTTCATTTCTTTTCATAACATATAATTTTTATTTAAAAAGATAATTCTTTCTACAAGTAAATTCCTGTGAGGGACTATTGGAGCAATTTTTTTCTTTAAAGCAATGAAATTTCACTTGAAACAAGTAAATTTTTTTCCGTGTATCATATGTATCATTTGTAAATTAAAATCGGAAAGACGAAAAAAATATATTGAATGCGTTCTCACAAAAATAGACCCGTAATAAAAAATGGAGAAGCTCATTTTACATTCTTAACATTCAAAATTACATAATTTTGATTTTGTAATATTGTTTTTGTACACTTGAGAAAAAATTTACTGTAAATATATTTATTACTTTATATTAAAAATATATGTATACAAACAGTACATATATGGAGGGATAAAAACCACAGTAGTGTAAGTCAAATATTTTAAAAATTTTGACTTACACCACTGTAGTTTTTACATGTATTCTGTTTTGCATGTATTAGCTCTAGAATTACCACAGTTATCCAAGTAAATGTGGGTACAATCTAATGAACCATAACTGATTTAATGAGCCATTCACGGTTTCACCTTAATTCGGCATGCACTGAGACATGCATCGCTTAATCTTTGAGACAAGCATATGACTTTTTACCCCTCCATATGTGGATATGTACATTTTATATTGTAAATATCAATAGTACATGTATAGTAAAAGTTTGTAATTTTTTATTATTCACTTTCGGTCAAATGAAAATATCAATAACACCGAGAGCATATGTTCATATACATACAATGCCCGTGTACATAATGTTCATATACAGAGTGTGTCCCTACAAAGACACTCTGTTCTGTTTCGCCGATTTAAACGAAAGTTTTTCGCATACGGCGTGATCCATTTCAAATATCCTATAAAAAACGTAAAATTACGTTTCGCCCGAAAATATCTGAACATATCGTCGATGCAAAACGTTTCTACTCCGTCTGATCGCGCTGTGTTACTGTGTTACTTATTCAGTGTAACCAGTTATTCCACCATATGGCAAATTCGAATGACTGCAAAGCAATTGAAAATGAAAAACGATGAAGCCTAGAAGCGATGATATGCGATTTTTTTTTTTTATCTTTTTATTTTATCTGAATAAAATTTTAATAAAACGTATTTTACAGGTATCTTTGATACGTACTGTGCACAAAACTGAAGTACTCCAAAAAATTTGATGAAGCACTTGTACTTAATGACTGACCAGATGCTTATAGGTACAATATTTGAAATTTTAAATGCATGGGAGAAGAAGCGCTCTACAGCGATAAAAAAAATACATAAAGAACAAAGAAAAGATGCTGAATGATATTTTTCAAATATCTTTGGTTCGTACTATGTATCAAAATAAAGTACTCAAAAAAATTTAGTCAAGCATTGAATTTTGCAATTAATGACTATTCATCAAATTATGCCTATGCAATATTCGGAAATTTAAACTCATGGGAGGAAATGCGTTCAGCAGCAATCAAAGAGTATAAAAACTTGCATGGCAATGTCCAATGTCTTTTGGAAAGTTCTTAGGGATTACGGCTTAAATCAGCGATTATACAGCATAAATCAGCCTTAACAACAAATTAAATTTTTATTTAATTAGCAAAAAAATACTAATTACGTAAAAATTAATATTTAAGCAAAAGTGAATAACTCATTGCTTAAAAAATTAGTAATTTGTCAGAGAAAAATGTCTAATTACGTGAAATTTAGTATTTAAATTATAGACCTCAATTTTAACGGTTTCGATTTTCTTTACTAAGAAACCGAAACTGAAACTGGAACAATTACTTGAAGTTTTATTAAACCATATAACCGGAACCGAACTGAAATTCGAGTCTCTGATTGACATACTATGATAAGTATCAACGCAAATCACCGAGCACACAAAATTGATGTAAAATTTAGTATTTAGGTAATATTATACATATACATATTTTCTTCCTTTTTTTTTTTTTATTTAGATTAGATAAGAAGAATTATAGAACTGCTTCCCTGATAGTGAAATTTGTTAAAATTATCATGCAACTGAATTATGATGGAATAATCACTGACAATACAATAGTAATTGGGGATGTAAGTTTTATCAATGTAATTGACAATAACTTCAATAATGAGGACAAAACTGAAGACAAAAGACACTTCGAGTATCTGTCGAAGATCCTACTACACCAAAATCATTCATCAAAAAGACTGGTTGCGTATAACGGATGAATGTAATGAAAAATGGAATCTTCCTCACTGCATAGGTGCTATTGATGGAAAACACATAGCAATACAAGTAAAATCAGTAAATACATTATTTTTATTTACGTTGATGAACCGAAATGACTATCAAATTGAGTGTAACATTCATGAAACACCTATATACATTTGAACGTTTAAACTCGATTAGTATTTTTTCATAAGGGTTATTCGTCTTTGAATTTTCTTGTGTTAATACTACAACATTAAATTCATAGAAATTCTTTCCCAATCTCCGACCGAGCACGAAACAATGGTGCTTCAAAAAATTATAACTGACAAAATGAAAAACTTGTAAAAAAATAACATTAATATTTGACGTAAAGCAATTTTTATGTATATTGCATATAAAATGCGTATATATTTTTTATAAAACTACATTTTAAAAAATTTTTATTTTATAAATAAAGGGGTAAAAACCACAGTGGGGTGTAAGTCAAATTTTTTTAAATATTTTCTCGTGTGCAAAGATGCAATCTGTACAATATATAAATTGCATCTATGCACACGAGAAAATATTTAGAAAAGTTTGACTTACACCACTGTGATTTTTACCCCTCCATTTATAAAATAAAAATCAATATTAATAACGACAGGAAGAATTCAATACGGCACTGTTTGTCGACTGGTGGAGATTTTATAAAAGAAAGTCGGAAAAATTGGGATCTCACCGCTTACGACGGGTATTACGATTCACACCATTGGTGTTAAATTCACACCCATATTTCTTAGAGTGTACCGACAGTTTTTACACGAGCAAATTCATCAAGTTCTGACTTATATACTTTAACTTCAACAAATCTTTGAAACAGGAATTAATCCTTCCTTTAAATCAGGTTCTTAACTACAATTGTATATAAACAAGAATTAAATAATATCAATTAAATCAGATTTTAAATAACAGTTATAAACGTATTCTCCCTAAATAAAAATAATTTTAATTTTAATTCTCAAAACTAATTTTGAGAAAATAAATTTCTCATTGTTTCGTAAAATTATATACATTTCTTTTTTAAGAGGGGCTCTGATAGAGTCCCTCTATAAATCGGAGTATGGGCCAACTTGCAATTTAGGATATAAGAGAGAAAGATACCAGGTAGCAGTACTTATCAATGCTTTTAAAAAAATGTTCGGCTGCGCTCTCTGAATGAGGCGCTCTCTGATAAGCATGTCGAGTGGAGCAGAATAAGGAGCCAAGTAAGAGAAATCCAAATTAATATGGATTCTCAAAACATAAAAATTAATCAATCAGAAAGCTGCAGCGATACAGCATAAAAGTGAATACTGATTTAAAAAGTAAATATTGATTTAAAAAACTAAAAACATAAAAAGTTTCCCACTGTCCCCTAAATTAATACCATCTTGAAAGGGTTAACGAGCGTTTCTGGGACGAGTGAAAAAAGGAAGCGGAAAAAGGGGGAGAGATCTCAACCGAAGTTCAGATGTTGTTCTTGATAATATACGATGTTTTAATATTCACTGTAAAAAATAACGTGTTTTGAAGTAAAAACAACACACAATTCACTAATTTGTGTGTGGTGTGTTTTAACAACACAGCTGCGGTTGTAGATGTGTTAAAACGACATACGAAATGTACTGATGTATACACACGAGATGTGTAATAGTGGATAACACACTTCATGTGTGTTAAGATTATAACACAGTAAATTGAATGCATATAATGTGTGTATAATTAATACACAAACCGTAGATTAACACATTTGGAAGAAACAACACATTAATGCCGGGATTACGATGAATTTAACGTAACGGAACGCGACGGACGCGAAGTAACGTAACGTGAACTTAAAAAATTACGATCGCCGTAACGTGAAGCAGCGTGCATTTGAAAAATGATTTGACAGCGTGGTGTGAATTTCTATTCATACCACGCTGTCAAATCATTTTTCAAATGCACGCTGCTTCACGTTACGGCGATCGTAATTTCTTAAGTTCACGTTACGTTACTTCGCGTCCGTCGCGTTCCGTTACGTTAAATTCATCGTAATCCCGGCATAATAGAATTACACGCTTAGCGGGCATTACACATTTAAGCCGCGAATATATGACGATCACGAGCGAGCGAGACAACAAGAGTGGAAAAAGAAGATCGTTGCTTAGCAACGATCGTTGTTAGATCTAGTCCACTGTTACCAGCGGCCGTGCGCGGGCTCGAGTTTGCATCACTGCTGGTTACCTGTTGACGTGATACGTAAAATCAGAAGAAGAAGACCGTGATACGAGTTCGAAAGTGGTTGCATTGATTTAGTTGTTGCAGTATAATATATAGTTCAGTGATCTCATTGATTTAGTTCTTGCAGTTATATAATTCAGTGATCTCATTTACTTAGTTTAGTGTAATATATATTTGTGTTATATAGTGTAATATATGTTTTCGTGTTTATTATTATTAATATATTTTTTATTCCAGTCATTTCATATTCCTTAGTTTCAAATACTTTTTGCTATTTCGATATACATTCAACTTCAAACGAAGTTGTGAACATGGAACGTAAAGTTTTTTGCATAATTGGGGAACGATACAAACGTATCAAATTTATAAAAGAAAAATATTTGTCCGACGCCGAGTGTTTGCGCCGAGCCTTGAACAAGGCCCTGTGCTTCAGATCATGTCCATTCTAATATGATGAAGGGAAAAGAAATTGTTCTATACAAAAAGCTATTCCGGGAAAGAACAGGCTCGTCGACATTGAAGACGACGACAAAATATGTAATGACACTGATGTTACAGTCTTATTGGTGGATGTTATTTCTACTTTTGAAGCATCTATTGTTGCTACAAACAGTGCAAATATGAATTGTGTACAAAACGAAGAGATGAAAGAAGCAGTAGAGGTTATGGACGTAAATATCATCGATATGCCTATTGTGTTCCAGCAAGAAGCAGATGCAGCAAATTTAGTATCAGATAAAACTGACGTACAGGTACACATTACTTTATTATAGGTTGTATTCCGTTTCACGCATAATGCGCATTTTTCTATAGTGTACGTAACATATAGATAAATGCGCGCATATGCGTGAAACGGAACGCAGCCATAGCAATTTCTAACTTGCATTAACACGTTCTGTACCGCGTGGGGTGTATACGCCCCACGCTGAACTTTCCGTTCACGCCAATGGGCGATTCTCGTTGTAAAACAAATTTTTTTTTATTTATTTTAAAGTTAAAAATTAAATTTTTTGCTTTGTTGTCTAATGCATCTTAAACTCTACACCCTTTTTTAATTATATATTTTTCATTATTATAGATATTGTAAGGCATACGTCAGAAGCATATCACCATAGTATTAATCACAATAGCGTATACGCCCCACGCGGCCTGAATGTAACAAAAAATCGATCTGACACGGAACGTGTTAAGGATGTATTGAATATTCGGTATTATTCGGTATTCAGCAACTGAATAATAAGTTTTAAATAAATTAAGTTCTTAAACAGTAAAATGTGAAAAGAAGATAAAATATAAATATGAATGATTTTAACAGCGTTTATTATTAGATAATATTGCATTACTTAAAATAAACAATGTTTGTAATAGAAAACCAGAGAATATGACAATGTACTTGTTCCAGTAAAATGAATATTCTGAAAAAATAAAATAAAATTGTTTAACATTAATAAATAAAAATCAGTCATTGCGATAAAGTACAGTTTTTGGATACATTATTATACTCTATTCAACGAAAAGTTGACCAGTTCTCGCGCATAGGAGTAATACTGCTGTAGAGAAAGTTTCTGTATATAGACATGCACGAAATAAATGTACAAAGAACTCGTACGTAGTGTTCGTCCTGCCGCTGGTCAATTTTTTATTTAACAGAGTATAGTGTTAGTCATATTACAATATACATATATTTAACCATTAGGTATTTATTAATATACTGAAACGTCTCTAGCGTAATGTGACGGATACTAATATATTCAAAAGCTGTATTTTATCGGAATGACTGATTTTAATTTATTAATGCTGAAAATTTTTATTTTATTCTTAGCTTTTTTAGAATATTTATTTTATTGGAACAAGTACATTATTTTATTGTCTAGTTTTTTATTATGGACATTGTTTATTTAAGTAACACAATATGTGTATTTGTTGTATTAATATAATAAATGTTGACATCGTTCATATTTACGTTTTATTTTTATTTCACGTTCTATTCCTTAAGAACTTGAATAATTGAGTTAAAAATTACTATTTGGCTGAATAATTACTATTTGGTGCATCCCTAATCTACATAATTATAATCATGTCAATGTTTATTGGGCTGCATTGTGTTGTTCAGGCTAATATTGAGTCAAACTCAAAAACATCAAACAAATGTCATCAAATAAACGAGTTTGGTTCAGACACAGTACCGAATCCAGCACCTCTTCCCCAATTAACAGCCGAGCTGGAAAACATACTAAAAACAATTGGAATATTAAAAGGACAAAAAACGTTTATTTACTTTTGGGCTACTCATCTATCAGTTATAACTAACAACCAACCTACAAAAAGAGATTACTTACTATAATACGCTTCAAGCATCGTTGCAGCCTATCCTGAATTGAAAGGTGGCAAAGGTGGTTGTGTAAGTATATATTTTTACAGATGAAAAGTTTGTGTTTCATTATTTTCTTTGTTAATATATTTCTGTAATGTCTGTATTATGGTCTATTATTTACAGGGTATAGTAAAAACACAATTAAGCACATGCATCAGAAACCGGAAAGCTAATATCAAGAGAAGATACAATAATGCCTCTCCTAAGCCAGTTAGATCTGCGTATGCAGAAATCATCAGGCAGGCATCTGTAGTCGCAGATAAACAGTAAATTATTTTCTCACCCATTATTTCAAAATTTGCACAATTCAAGTTTCTTATTAAATTAATTGTTTTATTACAGGCCTATACAAACTGACATAGAAACTGCATTAAAAGAGTTAGAAAAGAACAAAGGTGATACTCCTCACGTGCGGTATTTACTTAAAGAGACCTTCACTGAACGGAGAAAATGGATTAAGAATGATACGAAAAAAATTTCTGAAGTGGTGGAAAAATATCCACATCGCAAATTGGACACCTTGGTAAGATTTTATTTGGTTAAATTTTTTCTTATATTTAACATAATAATTAACCCTAATCTTGTTACGATGAGTCTTTCATATCCGAGCTTTTTCTACGAAACTCGTAAATGACCCGTTTTTCATACCAAACATTAATCATAAAAAATACTAAACTTAACAATATTTAAAATTGCTTTGTGGGGGCTTTTAGTAGAAACATGGAACATACTATATGAATTTTTTCAGAATTTTCTATTATCATTATTTAATTCAACTATTTAGTTGAAAATTGTAACTGGTATAAACGACCCATGGTTACAGGCTGCAGGGTAAAAAAA